>NW_027598337.1:0-47318 GCF_964194155.1 Cetorhinus maximus | reverse complement strand
ACATTAACACACTCTCCCTCCCCTCACACACACATTAACACAATCTCTCACCCCTCACACACACATTAACACTCTCTCTATCCCCTCACGCACACATTAACACACTCCCTCTCCCCTCGCACACATTAACACACTCTCTCTCCCCTCACAAACACAATAACACACTCTCTCTCCCCTCACACAAACATTAACACAATCTCTCACCCCTCACACACACATTAACACTCTCTCTCTCCCCTCACACACACATTAACACACTCCCTCTCCCCTCACACACATTAACACACTCTCTCTCCCCTCACAAACACATTAACACACTCTCTGTCCCCTCACACACACATTAACACAATCTCACTCCCTTCGGACATACACATTAACACACTCTCCCTCCCCTCACATACACATTAACAAACACTCTCTCCCCTCACATACACATTAACAGACTCTCTCGCCCCTCACACACACATTAACACACTCTCTCTCCCCTCACATACACATTAACCGACTCTCTCTCCCCTCACACACACATTAACACACTCTCTCTCCCCTCACACACACACATTAAAACACTCTCTCTCCACTCACACACACACATTAACACACTATCTCTCCCCTCACACACACATTAACACACTCTCTCTCCCTTCAAACACACCGTAACACACTCCCTCTCCCCTGACACATTAACGGACTCTCCCTCCCCTTACACACCTTAAAACACTCCCTTTCCCCTAACAAACTCTAACAGACTCTCTCTCCCATCACACACTCACATTAACACACTCTCTCTCCCGTCACACACACATTAACACACTCTCTCTCCCCTCGCACATACACATTAACACACTCTCTCTCCCTCACACACACACATTAACAAACTCTCTCTGCCCTCACACACACATTAACACACTCTCTCTCCCCTCACACACACATTAACACAATCTCTCTCCCCTCACACACACACATTAACACACTCTCTCTCCCCTCACACACACACACATTAACACACTCTTTCTCCCCACACACACACATGAACACACTCTCTCTCCCCTCACACACACATTAACACAATCTCTCTCCCCTCACACACACACATTAACACACTCTATCTCCCCTCACACACACACACATTAACACATTCTCTCTCCCCACACACACACATTAACACACTCTCTCTCTCCTCACACTGACATTAACACACTCTCTCTCCCCACACACACACATGAACACACTCTGTCTCCCCTCACACACACATTAACACAATCTCTCTCCCCTCACACACACACATTAACACACTATCTCTCCCCTCACACACACACACATTAACACACTCTCTCTCCCCACACACACACATTAACACACTCTCTCTCCCCTCACACACACATTAACACACTCTCTCTCTCCTCACACTGACATTAACACACTCTCTCTCTCCTCACTAAGACACATACATTTACACACTCTCTCTCCCCTCGCACACACATTAACACACTCTCTCTCTCCTCACACACACACATTAACACACTCTCTTTCCCCTCACACACTCATTAACACAGTCCCTCTACCCTCACACACACATTAACACACTCCCTCTTCCCTCACACACACATTAACACACTCTCTCTCCCCACACACACACATTAACACCCTCTCTCTCCCCTCACAGACACATTAACACACTCTCTCCCCTCACACACACATTAACACACTCCCTCTCCCCTCACCCACACATTAACACACTCTCTCACCTCTCACACACACATTAACACACTCTCTCTCCCCTCACACATACACATTCACATACTCTCTCTCCCCTCACACACACATTAACACACTCTCTCTCCCCTCACACACACATTAACACACTCTCTCTCCCCTCACACACACATTAACACACTCTCTCTCCCCTCACATAAACATTAACCAACTCACTCTCCCCTCACACTCACATTAACACACTCTCTCTCCCCTCACACACACATTGACACACTCTCTCTCCCCTCACACACACATTAACACAGTCTCTCTCCCTTCGGACATACACATTAACACACTCTCTCACCCCTCACACACACATTAACACAATCTCCCTCCCTTCGGACACACACATTAACACACTCTCTCTCCCCTCACACACACATTAACACACTCTCCCTCCCCTCACACATACATTAACACATTCTCTCTCCCCTCACACACACACACATTAACACACTCTCTCTCCGCAAACACAGACATTAACAAACTCTCTCTCCCCTCACACACATACACATTAACACACTCTCTCTCCCCTCACACACACATTAACACACTCTCTCTCCCCTCACACACACATTAACACACTCTCTCTCCCCTCACACACACTTTAACACACTCTCACTCCCCTCACACACACATTATCACACTCTCTCTTCCCTCATACACACACACATTAACACACTCTCTCTCACCTCACACACACACATTAACACACTCTCTCTCCCCTCACACACACATTAACACACTCTCTCTCCCCTCACACACACTTTAACACACTCTCTCTCGCCTCACACACACATTAACACACTCCCTCTCCCCTCACACACACACACATTAACACACTCTCCCTCCCCTCACACACACACATTAACACACTCTCTCTCCTCTCACACAAACATTAACACACTCTCTTTCTCCTCAAACACACTTTAACACACTCTCTCTCCCCTCACACACACATTAACACACTCCCTCTCACCGCAAACACATTAACACACTCTCCCTCCCCTCACACACACATTAACACAATCTCTCTCACCTCACACACACATTAACACACTCTCTCCCCTCACACACACACACATTAACACACTCTCTCCCCTCACACACACACACATTAACACACTCTCCCTCCCCTCACACATACACATTAACACACTCTCTCTCCCCTCACACACACATTAACACACTCTCTCTCCCCTCACACACGCATTAACACACTCTCTCTCCCCTCACACACACATTAACACACTCTCTCTCCTTTCACACACACACATTAACACCCTCACTCTCCCCTCACACACACATTAACACACTCTCTCTCCCCTCACACACACACATTAACACACACCCTCTCCCCTCACACACTCATTAACACACTTTCTCTCCTCTCACACACACATTAACACACTCAATCTGCCCTCACACACACACATTAACACACTCTCTCTCCCCTCGCGAACACACATTAACAGTGTCTCTCTCCCCTCACACACACATTAACAAACTCTCTCTCCCCATTGCACACACACATTAACACACTCTCTATCCTCTCACACACACACATTAACACACTCTCTCTCCCCTCACACACACATTAACACACTCCGTCTCCCCTCAAACACAAGAACGCACTCTCCCTCCCCTCACACACACCTTAACACACTCACCCTCCCCTCACACACACAGTAATACACTATCTCTCTCCTCACACACACAAACATTAACACACTCTCTCTCCCCTCACACACACATTAAAACAGTCCCTCTCCCCTCACACACACATTAACACACTCCCTCTTCCCTCACACACACATTAACACACTCTCTCTCCCCTCACACACACATTAACACCCTCTCTCTCCCCTCACACACACATTAACACACTCTCTCCCCTCACACACACATTAACACACTCCCTCTCCCCTCACCCTCACATTAACACACTCTCTCTCCTCTCACACACACATTAACACACACTTTCTCCCCTCACACATACACATTACACACATTAACACACTCTCTCTCCCCTCACACACACATTAAAACACTCTCTCTCCTCTCACACACAGATTGACACACTCTCTCTCCCTTCACACACACATTAACACACTCTCTCTCCCCTCAAACACACATTAACACAATCTCTCTCCCTTCGGAGATACACATTAACACACTCTCTCTCCCCTCACACACACATTAACACACTCTCCCTCCCCTCACACACACATTAACACACTCTCTCTCCTCTCACACACACATTTACACACTCTCTCTCCCCTCACAAACACATTAACAGACTCTCCCTCCCCTCACACACACATTAAAACACTCTCCCACCCCTCACACACCTTAAAACCCTCCCTCTCCCCTAACAAACTCTAACACAATCTGACTTTACCTTCACAGACACATTAACACACTCTCTCTCCCCTCACACACACATTAATACACACTCTCTCCCCTCACACACACATTATCACAATCTCTCTCCCCTCACACACACATTAACACACTCTCTCGCCTCACACACATTAACACACTCTCTCTCCTCTCACACACACATTAACACACTCTCTCTCCCCTCACACACAAACATTAACACACACTCTCTCCCTTCACACACACATTAACAAACTCTCTCTCCCCTCACACACACATTAACACCCTCTCTCTCCCTCACACACACATTAACACAATCTCTCTCCCCTCACACACACACATTAACACACTCTCTCTCCCCTCACACACACACATTAACACACTATCTCTCACCTCACACAAACATTAACACTCTCCCTCTCCCCTCACACACACATTAACACACTCTCCCTCCCCTCACACACACATTAACACAATCTCTCACCCCTCACACACACATTAACACTCTCTCTCTCCCCTCACACACACATTAACACACTCCCTCTCCCCTCGCACACATTAACACACTCTCTCTCCCCTCACAACCACATTAACACACTCTCTCTACCCTCACACCAACATTAACACAATCTCTCACCTCTCACACACACATTAACACACTCTCTCTCCCCTCACACACACATTAACACACTCCCTCTCCCCTCACACACATTAACACACTCTCTCTCCCCTCACAAACACATTAACACACTCTCTCTCCCCTCACACACACATTAACACAATCTCACTCCCTTCGGACATACACATTAACACACTCTCCCACCCCTCACATACACATTAACAAACACTGTCTCCCCTCACATACACAATAACCGACTCTCTCGCCCCTCACACACACATTAACACACTCTCACTCCCCTCACATACACATTAACCGACTCTCTCTCCCCTCACACACACATTAACACACTCTCTCTCCCCTCACACACACATTAACACACTCTCTCCCCTCACACACACACACATTAACACGCTCTCTCTACCCTCGCACACACACATATTAACACACTCTCTCACCCCTCACACACACATTAACACACTCTCTCTCCCCTCACACACACATTAACACACTCTCTCCCCTCACACACACACACATTAACACGCTCTCCCTCCCCTCACACATACACATTAACGCACTCTCTCTCCCCTCACACACACATTAACACATCCTCTCTCCCCTCACACACACATTAACACACTCTCTCTCCCTTCACACACACACATTAACACCCTCTCTCTCCCCTCACACACACATTAACACACTCTCCCTCCCCTCACACATACACATTAACGCACTCTCTCTCCCCTCACACACACATTAACACACTCTCTCTCCCCTCACACACACATTAACACACTTTCTCTCCTCTCACACACACATTAACACACTCAATCTGACCTCACACACACACATTAACACACTCTATCTCCCCTCGTGCACACACATTAAAAGACTCTCTCTCCCCTCACACACACATTAACAAACTCTCTCTCCCAATTGCACGCACACATTAACACACTCTCTCTCCTCTCAGACACACACATTAACACACTCTCTATCCCCTCACACACACACATTAACACACTCACTCTACCTTCACACACATTAACACACTCTCTCTCCCCTCACACACACAAACATTAACACACTCGCCCTCCCCTCACACACACATTAACACACTCCCTCTCCCCTCACACACACACACATTAACACACTCTCTCTCACCTCACACACACATTAACACACTCTCTCTCCCCTCACACACACACACATTAACACACTCTCTCTCCCCTCACACACACACACTTTAACACAATCTCCCTCCCCTCAAACATACACATTAACAGACTCTCTCTCCCCTCACACTCACATTAACACATTCTCTCTCCCCTCACACACACAATAACACACTCTCTCTCCCCTCACACACATTAACACACTCTCTCTCCCCTCACGCACACATTAACACACTCTCTCTCCCCTCACACACACAAACATTAACACACTCGCCCTCCCCTCACACACACATTAACACACTCCCTCTCCCCTCACACACACACACATTAACACACTCTCTCTCCCCTCACACACACATTAACACACTCTCTCTCCCCTCACACACACACACATTAACACACTCTCTCTCCCCTCACACACACACACTTTAACACAATCTCCCTCCCCTCAAACATACACATTAACACACTCTCTCTCCCCTCACACTCACATTAACACATTCTCTCTCCCCTCACACACACATTAACACACTCTCTCTCCCCTCACTCACAAACATTAACACACTCTCTCTCCCCTCACACACACAGACATTAACACTCTCTCTCTCCCCTCACACACACACACATTAACACACTCTCCCTCCCCTCACACACACATTAACACAATCTCTCACCCCTCACACACACATTAACACTCTCTCTCTCCCCTCACACACACATTAACACACTCCCTCTCCCCTCACACACACACACATTAACACACTCTCTCTCCCCTCACACACACATTAACACACTCTCTCTCCCCTCACACACACACACATTAACACACTCTCTCTCCCCTCACACACACACACTTTAACACAATCTCCCTCCCCTCAAACATACACATTAACACACTCTCTCTCCCCTCACACTCACATTAACACATTCTCTCTCCCCTCACACACACATTAACACACTCTCACTCCCCTCACACTACATTAACACACTCTCAGTCCCCTCACACACAAACATTAACACACTATTTCTGCCCTCACACTCACACATTAACACACTCTCTCTCCCCTCACACACACACACATTTACACACTCTCTCTCCCCTCACACACACACATTAACACACTCTCTCTCCCCTCACACATACACATTAACACACTCTCTCTCCCCTCACACACACATTAACACACTCGCTGTCCCCTCACACACACATTAACCCACTCTCTCCCCTCACACACAAATTAACACACTCTCTCTCCCCTCACACACACATTAACCGTCTCTCTCCCCTCACACACACACACATTAACACTCTCTCTCTCCCCTCACAAACACACACATTTACACACTCTCCCTCCCCTCACACACACATTAACACACTCTCTCTCCGCTCACACAAAAATTAACACACTCTCTCTCCCCTCACACACATATTAACAAACTCTCTCTCCCTTCGCACACATTAACACACTCTCTCTCCACCCACACACACATTTACACACTCTCTCTCCCCTCACACAAACATTAACATACTCTGTCTCCCCTCACACACACATTAACACATTCTCTCTCCCCCATCGGACACGTTAACCCACTCTCTTTCCCCTCACATACACAGTAACACACTCTCTCTCCACTCACACATTCATTAACACAATCTCTCTCCCCTCACACACACACACATTAACACTCTCTTCCTCTCCTCACACGCACATTAACACACTCTCTCTCCACTCACACACACAGACATTAATACACTCTCTCTCCCCGCACACTCACATTAACACACTCTCTTTCCCCTCACACACACACACATTAACACACTCTCTCTCCCCACTCACACACACACACATTAAAACACTCTCCCTCCCCTCACACACACATTAACACAATCTCTCAACCCTCACACACACATTAACACTCTCTCTCTCCCCTCACACACACATTAACATACTCCCTCTCCCCTCGCACACATTAACACACTCTCTCTCCCCTCACACACACATTAACACATTCTCTCTCCCCTCACACTCACATTAACACAATTTCTCACCCCTCACACACACATTAACACTCTCTCTCTCCCCTCACACACACATTAACCCACTCATCTCCCCTCAAACACACATTAACCGACTCTCTCTCCCCTCACACATACACATTAACCGACTCTCTCTGCCCTCACACACACATTAACACACTCTCTCTACCCTCACACACACACATTAAAACACTCTCTCTCCCCTCACGCACACACATTAACACACTCTCTCTCCCCTCACACACACATTAACACACTCTCTCTCCCTTCACACACACCGTAACACACTCCCTCTCCCCTGACACATTAACGGACTCTCCCTCCCCTTACACACCTTAAAACACTCCCTTTCCCCTAGCAAACTCTAACACACTCTCTCTCCCATCACACACACACATTAACACATTCTCTCTCCCCTCACACGAACACATTAATACACTCTCTCTCCCCTCACACACACTCAATAACACACTCTCTCTCCCCTCACACACACATTAACCCACTCTCTCTCCCCTCACACACACATTAACACAATCTCTCTCCCCTTACACAAACACATTAACACACTCTCTCTCCCCTCACACACACATTAACACAATCTCTCTCCCCTCACACACACACATTAACACACGCTCTCTCCCCTCACACACACACACATTAACGCACTCTCTCTCCCCACACACACACATTAACACAATCTCTCTCTCCTCACACTGACATTAACACTCTCTCCCCTCACACTCACATTAACACACTCTCTCTCCCCTCACACACACATTAACAAACTCTCTCTCCCCTCACACACACATTAACACACTCTCTCTCTCCTCACACTGACATTAACACACTCTCCCTCTCCTCACTCAGACACATACATTTACACACTCTCTCTCCCCTCGCACACACATTAACACACTCTCTCTCTCCTCACACACACAATAACACACTCTCTCTTTCCCCTCACACACACATTAACACACTCCGTCTCCCCTCAAACACATTAACACACTCTCCCTCCCCTCACACACACATTAACACACTCACCCTCGCCTAACACACACAGCAATACACTATCTCTCTCCTCACACACACACACATTAACACACTCTCTCTCCCCTCACACACACATTAACACAGTCCCTCTCCCCTCACACACACATTAACACACTCCCTCTTCCCTCACACACACTTTAACACAATCTCTCTCCCCTCACACACACATGAACACCCTCTCTCTCCCCTCACACACACATTAACACACTCTCTCCCCTCACACACACATTAACACACTCCTTCTCCCCTCACCCACACATTAACACACTCTCTCTCCTCTCACACACACATTAACACACTCTCTCTCCCCTCACACATACACATTAACACACTCTCTCTCCCCTCACACACACATTAACACACTCTCTCTCCCCTCACACACACATTAACACGCTGTCTCTCCCCTCACACACACATTAACACACTCTCTCTCCCCTCACATAAACATTAACCTACTCACTCTTCCCTCACACACACATTAACACACTCTCTCTCCCCTCACACACACATTGACAGACTCTCTCTCCCCTCACACACACATTAACACAGTCTCTCTCCCTTCGGACATACATATTAACACACTCTCTCTCCCCTCACACACACATTAACACGCTGTCTCTCCCCTCACACACACATTAACACACTCTCTCTCCCCTCACATAAACATTAACCTACTCACTCTCCCCTCACACACACATTAACAAACTCTCTCTCCCCTCACACACACATTAACACACTCTCTCTCTCCTCACACTGACATTAACACACTCTCCCTCTCCTCACTCAGACACATACATTTACACACTCTCTCTCCCCTCGCACACACATTAACACACTCTCTCTCTCCTCACACACACAATAACACACTCTCTCTTTCCCCTCACACACACATTAACACACTCCGTCTCCCCTCAAACACATTAACACACTCTCCCTCCCCTCACACACACATTAACACACTCACCCTCGCCTAACACACACAGCAATACACTATCTCTCTCCTCACACACACACACATTAACACACTCTCTCTCCCCTCACACACACATTAACACAGTCCCTCTCCCCTCACACACACATTAACACACTCCCTCTTCCCTCACACACACTTTAACACAATCTCTCTCCCCTCACACACACATGAACACCCTCTCTCTCCCCTCACACACACATTAACACACTCTCTCCCCTCACACACACATTAACACACTCCTTCTCCCCTCACCCACACATTAACACACTCTCTCTCCTCTCACACACACATTAACACACTCTCTCTCCCCTCACACATACACATTAACACACTCTCTCTCCCCTCACACACATTAACACACTCTCTCTCCCCTCACACACACATTAACACGCTGTCTCTCCCCTCACACACACATTAACACACTCTCTCTCCCCTCACACACACATTAACACAGTCTCTCTCCCTTCGGACATACATATTAACACACTCTCTCTTCCCTCACACACACATTAACACAATCTCTCTCCCTTCGGACACACACATTAACACATTCTCTCTCCCCTCACACACACATTAACACACTCTCCCTCCCCTCACAAACACATTAACACATTCTGTCTCCCCTCACACACACACACATTAACACACTCTCTCTCCGCTCACACAGACATTAACAAACTCTCTCTCCCCTCACACACTTACACATTAACACACTCTCTCTCCCCTCACACGCCCATTAACACACTCTCTCTCCCCTCACACACACATTAACACACTCTCTCTCCCCTCACACACACATTAAACACTCTCTCTCCCCTCACACAAACATTAACACACTCTCTCTTCCCTCATACCGACACACATTAACACACTCTCTCTCCCCTCAGACACACACATTAACACACTCTCTCTCCCCTCACACACACATTAACACACTCTCTCTCCCCTCACACACACTTTAACACACTCTCTCTCGCCTCACACACACATTAACACACTCCCTCTCCCCTCACACACACACACATTAACACACTCTCCCTCCCCTCACACACACACATTAACACACTCTCTCTCCCCTCACACAAACATTAACACACTCTCTCTCTCCTCAAACACACATTAACACACTCTCTCTCCCCTCACACACAAATTAACACACACCCACTCCCCGCAAACACATTAACACACTCTCCCTCCCCTCACACACACGTTAACACACCCTCTCTCCCCTCACACACACACACATTAACACACTCTCTCTCCCCTAACACACACAATAACACACTCTCTCCCCTCACACACACGCACATTAACACGCTCTCTCTCCCCTCACACACACACACATTAACAAACTCTCTCTCCCCTCACACACACATTAACACACTCTCTCTCCCCTCACACACACATTAACACACTCTCTCCCCTCACACACACACACATTAACACACTCTCCCTACCCTCACACACATACATTAACGAACTCTCTCTCCCTTCACACACACACATTAACGCACTCTCTCTCCCCTCACCCACACACATTAACACACTCTCTCTCCCCTCACACACACATTTACACACTCTCCCTCCCCTCACACACACACATTAATACACTCTCTCTCCCCTCACACACACATTAACAAACTCTCTCTCCCCATTGCACACACACATTAACACACTCTCTCTCCCCTCACACACACATTAACAAACTCTCACTCCCTTCACACACACATTAACACACTCTCTCTCCCCTCACACACACATTAACACACTCTCTCTCCCCTCACACACACAATAACACACTCTCTCTCCCTCACACACACATTAACACACTCTCTCTCCCCTCACACACACATTAACACACTCTCTCTCCCCTCACACACACACATTAACACACTCGCCCTCCCCTCACACACACATTAACTCAATCCCCCTCCCATCACACACACGCACATTAACACACTATCTCTCCCCTCACACGCAAATTAACACACTCTCTCTCCCCACACACACACACATTAACACACTCTCTCACCCCTCACACACACACACTTTAACACAATCACCCTCCCCTCACACACACACATTAACACACTCTCTCTCCCCTCACACACACATTAACACACTCTATCTCCCCTCACACACACATTAACACATTCTCTCTCCCCTCACACACACATTAACACACTCTCCCTCCCGTCACACACAAACATTAACACACTATCTCTGCCCTCACACACACACATTAACACACTCTCTCTCCCCTCACACACACACACATTAACACACTCTCTCTCCCCTCACACACACACATTAAAACATTCTCTCTCCCTCAGCGGACACGTTAACCCACTCTCTCTCCCCTCACATACACAGTAACACACTCTCTCTACACTCACACATTCATTAACACACTCTCTCTCCCCTCACACACACACACATTAACACACTCTCCCTCCCCATACAAACACATTAACACACTCTTTCTCCCCTCACACACACAGACATTAACACACTCTCTCTCCCCTCACACACACATTAACACACTCTCTCTCCCCTCACACACACACACATTAACACACTCTCTCTCCCCTCACACACACACACATTAACACACTCTCCCTCCCCTCACACACACATTAACACAATCTCTCACCCCTCACACACACATTAACACTCTCTCTCTCCCCTCACACACACATTAACACACTCCCTCTCCCCTCGCACACATTAACACACTCTCTCTCCCCTCACACAAACATTAACACATTCTCTCTGCCCTCACACTCACATTACCACAATTTCTCACCCCTCACACACACATTAACACTCTCTCTCTCCCCTCACACACACATTAACACACTCCCTCTCCCCTCACACACATTAACACACTCTGCTCCCCTCACACACACATCAACACACTCTCTCTCCCCTCACACACACATTAACACAATCTCACTCCCTTCGGACATACACATTAACAGACTCTCCCTCCCCTCACATACACATTAACAAACACTCTCTCCCCTCAAATACACATTAACCCACTCATCTCCCCTCACACACACATTTACCCACTCTCTCTCCCCTCACACACACACATTAACCGACTCTCTCTCCCCTCACACACACATTAACACTCTCTCTCTACCCTCACACACACACATTAAAACACTCTCTCTCCCCTCACGCACACACATTAACACACTCTCTCTCCCCTCACACAAACATTAACACACTCTCTCTCTCCTCAAACACACATTAACACACTCTCTCTCCCCTCACACACACATTAACACACTCCCACTCCCCGCAAACACATTAACACACTCTCCCGCCCCTCACACACACATTAACACACCCTCTCTCCCCTCACACACACACACATTAACACACTCTCTCTCCCCTAACACACACAATAACACACTCTCTCCCCTCACACACACGCACATTAACACGCTCTCTCTCCCCTCACACACACACACATTAACACACTCTTCCACCCCTCACACACACACATTAACAAACTCTCTCTCCCCTCACACACACATTAACACACTCTCTCTCCCCTCACACACACATTAACACACTCTCTCCCCTCACACACACACACATTAACACACTCTCCCTCCCCTCACACACATACATTAACGAACTCTCTCTCCCTTCACACACACACATTAACACACTCTCTCTCCCCTCACCCACACACATTAACACACTCTCTCTCCCCTCACACACACATTAACACACTCTCCCTCCCCTCACACACACACATTAACACACTCTCTCTCCCCTCACACACACATTAACAAACTCTCTCTCCCCATTGCACACACACATTAACACACTCTCTCTCCCCTCACACACACATTAACAAACTCTCACTCCCATCACAAACACATTAACACACTCTCTCTCCCCTCACACACACATTAACACACTCTCTCTCCCCTCACACACACAATAACACACTCTCTCTCCCTCACACACACATTAACACACTCTCTCTCCCCTCACACACACATTAACACACTCTCTCTCCCCTCACACAAACACATTAACACACTCGCCCTCCCCTCACACACACATTAACACAATCCCTCTCCCCTCACACACAAGCACATTAACACACTATCTCTCCCCTCACACACAAATTAACACACTCTCTCTCCCCACACACACACACATTAACACACTCTCTCACCCCTCACACACACACACTTTAACACAATCTCCCTCCCCTCACACACACACATTAACACACTCTCTCTCCCCTCACACACACATTAACACACTCTATCTTCCCTCACACACACATTAACACATTCTCTCTCCCCTCACACACACGTTAACAAACTCTCCCCCCCCTCACACACAAACATTAACACACTATCTCTGCCCTCACACACACACATTAAAACACTCTCTCTCCCCTGACACATTAACGGACTCTCCTTCCCCTTACACACCTTAAAACAATCCCTATCCCCTAACAAACTCTAACACACTCTCTCTCCCATCACACACACTCATTAACACACTCTCTCTCCCCTCACACATACACATTAATACACTCTCTCTCCCCTCACACACACACAATAACACACTCTCTCTCCCCTCACACGCACATTAACCCACTCTCTCTCCCCTCACACACACATTAACACAATCTCTCTCCCCTCACACACACACATTAACACACTCTCTCTCCCCTCACACACACATTAACACAATCTCTCTCCCCTCACACACACACATTAACACACTCTCTCTCCCCTCACACACACACACATTAACACACTCTCTCTCCCCACACACACACATTAACACAATCTCTCTCTCCTCACACTGACATTAACACACTCTCTCTCCCCTCACACTCACATTAACACACTCTCTCTCCCCTCACACACACATTAACAAACTCTCTCTCCCCTCACACAAACATTAACACACTCTCTCTCTCCTCACACTGACATTAACACACTCTCCCTCTCCTCACTCAGACACATACATTTACACACTCTCTCTCTCCTCACACACACAATAACACACTCTCTCTTTCACCTCACACACACATTAACACACTCCGTCTCCCCTCAAACATATTAACACACTCTCCCTCCCCTCACACACACATTAACACACTCACCCTCGCCTCACACACACAGTAATACACTATCTCACTCCTCACACACACACACATTAACACACTCTCTCTCCCCTCACACACACATTAACACAGTCCCTCTCCCCTCACACACACATTAACACGCTCCATCTTCCCTCACACACACATTAACACACTCTCTCTACCCTCACACACACATTAACACCCTCTCTCTCGCCTCACATACACAATAACACACTCTCTAACCTCACACACACATTAACACACTCCCTCTCCCCTCACCCACACATTAACACACTCTCTCTCCTCTCACACACACATTAACACACTCTCTCTCCCCTCACACATACACATTAACACACTCTCTCTCCCCTCACACACACATTAACACACTCTCTCTCCCCTCACACACACATTAACACGCTCTCTCTCCCCTCACACACACATTAACACACTCTCTCTCCCCTCACACACACTCAATAACACACTCTCTCTCCCCTCACACACACATTAACCCACTCTCTCTCCCCTCACACACACATTAACACAATCTCTCTCCCCTTACACAAACACATTAACACACTCTCTCTCCCCTCACACACACATTAACACAATCTCTCTCCCCTCACACACACACATTAACACACGCTCTCTCCCCTCACACACACACACATTAACGCACTCTCTCTCCCCACACACACACATTAACACAATCTCTCTCTCCTCACACTGACATTAACACTCTCTCCCCTCACACTCACATTAACACACTCTCTCTCCCCTCACACACACATTAACAAACTCTCTCTCCCCTCACACACACATTAACACACTCTCTCTCTCCTCACACTGACATTAACACACTCTCCCTCTCCTCACTCAGACACATACATTTACACACTCTCTCTCCCCTCGCACACACATTAACACACTCTCTCTCTCCTCACACACACAATAACACACTCTCTCTTTCCCCTCACACACACATTAACACACTCCGTCTCCCCTCAAACACATTAACACACTCTCCCTCCCCTCACGCACACATTAACACACTCACCCTCGCCTAACACACACAGCAATACACTATCTCTCTCCTCACACACACACACATTAACACACTCTCTCTCCCCTCACACACACATTAACACAGTCCCTCTCCCCTCACACACACATTAACACACTCCCTCTTCCCTCACACACACTTTAACACAATCTCTCTCCCCTCACACACACATGAACACCCTCTCTCTCCCCTCACACACACATTAACACACTCTCTCCCCTCACACACACATTAACACACTCCTTCTCCCCTCACCCACACATTAACACACTCTCTCTCCTCTCACACACACATTAACACACTCTCTCTCCCCTCACACATACACATTAACACACTCTCTCTCCCCTCACACACACATTAACACACTCTCTCTCCCCTCACACACACATTAACACGCTGTCTCTCCCCTCACACACACATTAACACACTCTCTCTCCCCTCACATAAACATTAACCCACTCACTCTCCCCTCACACACACATTAACACACTCTCTCTCCCCTCACACACACATTGACAGACTCTCTCTCCCCTCACACACACATTAACACAGTCTCTCTCCCTTCGGACATACATATTAACACACTCTCTCTTCCCTCACACACACATTAACACAATCTCTCTCCCTTCGGACACACACATTAACACACTCTCTCTCCCCTCACACAAACATTAACACACTCTCCCTCCCCTCACAAACACATTAACACATTCTGTCTCCCCTCACACACACACACATTAACACACTCTCTCTCCGCTCACACAGACATTAACAAACTCTCTCTCCCCTCACACACTTACACATTAACACACTCTCTCTCCCCTCACACGCCCATTAACACACTCTCTCTCCCCTCACACACACATTAACACACTCTCTGTCCCCTCAGACACACACTTTAACACACTCTCTCTCCCCTCACACACACATTAACACACTCTCTCTCCCCTCACACACACTTTAACACACTCTCTCTCGCCTCACACACACATTAACACACTCCCTCTCCCCTCACACAGACACACATTAACACACTCTCCCTCCCCTCACACACACACATTAACACACTCTCTCTCCCCTCACACAAACATTAACACACTCTCTCTCTCCTCAAACACACATTAACACACTCTCTCTCCCCTCACACACACATTAACACACACCCACTCCCCGCAAACACATTAACACACTCTCCCTCCCCTCACACACACGTTAACACACCCTCTCTCCCCTCACACACTCACACATTAACACACTCTCTCTCCCCTAACACACACAATAACACACTCTCTCCCCTCACACACACGCACATTAACACGCTCTCTCTCCCCTCACACACACACACATTAACAAACTCTCTCTCCCCTCACACACACATTAACACACTCTCTCTCCCCTCACACACACATTAACACACTCTCTCCCCTCACACACACACACATTAACACACTCTCCCTCCCCTCACACACATACATTAACGAACTCTCTCTCCCTTCACACACACACATTAACACACTCTCTCTCCCCTCACCCACACACATTAACACACTCTCTCTCCCCTCACACACTCATTAACACACTCTCCCTCCCCTCACACACACATTAACACACTCTCTCTCCCCTCACACACACATTAACACACTCTCTCCCCTCACACACACACACATTAACACACTCTCCCTCCCCTCACACACATACATTAACGAACTCTCTCTCCCTTCACACACACACATTAACACACTCTCTCTCCCCTCACCCACACACATTAACACACTCTCTCTCCCCTCACACACTCATTAACACACTCTCCCTCCCCTCACACACATACATTAACGAACTCTCTCTCACTTCACACACACACATTAACACACTCTCTCTCCCCTCACCCACACACATTAACACACTCTCTCTCCCCATTGCACACACACATTAACACACTCTCTCTCCCCTCACACACACATTAACAAACTCTCACTCCCTTCACACACACATTAACACACTCTCTCTCCCCTCACACACACATTAACGCACTCTCTCTCCCCTCACACACACAATAACACAATCTCTCTCCCTCACACACACATTAACACACTCTCTCTCCCCTCACACACACATTAACAAACTCTCTCTCCCCTCACACAAACACATTAACACACTCGCCCTCCCCTCACACACACATTAACACAATCCCTCTCCCCTCACACACACGCACATTAACACACTATCTCTCCCCTCACACACAAATTAACACACTCTCTCTCCCCACACACACACACATTAACACACTCTCTCACCCCTCACACACACACACTTTAACACAATCTCCCTCCCCTCACACACACACATTAACACACTCTCTCTCCCCTCACACACACATTAACACACTCTATCTTCCCTCACACACACATTAACACATTCTCTCTCCCCTCACACACACATTAACAAACTCTCCCTCCCCTCACACACAAACATTAACACACTATCTCTGCCCTCACACACACACATTAATACACTCTCTCTCCCCTGACACATTAACGGACTCTCCTTCCCCTTACACACCTTAAAACAATCCCTTTCCCCTAACAAACTCTAACACACTCTCTCTCCCATCACACACACTCATTAACACACTCTCTCTCCACTCACACATACACATTAATACACTCTCTCTCCCCTCACACACACACAATAACACACTCTCTCTCCCCTCACACACACATTAACCCACTCTCTCTCCCCTCACACACACATTAACACAATCTCTCTCCCCTCACACACACACATTAACACACTCTCTCTCCCCTCACACACACATTAACACAATCTCTCTCCCCTCACATACACACATTAACACACTCTCTCTCCCCTCACACACACACACATTAACACACTCTCTCTCCCCACACACACACATTAACACAATCTCTCTCTCCTCACACTGACATTAACACACTCTCTCTCCCCTCACACTCACATTAACACACTCTCTCTCCCCTCACACACACATTAACAAACTCTCTCTCCCCTCACACAAACATTAACACACTCTCTCTCTCCTCACACTGACATTAACACACTCTCCCTCTCCTCACTCAGACACATACATTTACACACTCTCTCTCTCCTCACACACACAATAACACACTCTCTCTTTCACCTCACACACACATTAACACACTCCGTCTCCCCTCAAACATATTAACACACTCTCCCTCCCCTCACACACACATTAACACACTCACCCTCGCCTCAAACACACAGTAATACACTATCTCTCTCCTCACACACACACACATTAACACACTCTCTCTCCCCTCACACACACATTAACACAGTCCCTCTCCCCTCACACACACATTAACACGCTCCATCTTCCCTCACACACACATTAACACACTCTCTCTCCCCTCACACACACATTAACACACTCTCTCTCGCCTCACATATACAATAACACACTCTCTAACCTCACACACACATTAACACACTCCCTCTCCCCTCACCCACACATTAACACACTCACTCTCCTCTCACACACACATTAACACACTCTCTCTCCCCTCACACATACACATTAACACACTCTCTCTCCCCTCACACACACATTAACACACTCTCTCTCCCCTCACACACACATTAACACGCTCTCTCTCCCCTCACACACACATTAACACACTCTCTCTCCCCTCACATAAACATTAACCCACTCACAGTCCCCTCACACACACATTAACACACTCTCTCTCCCCTCACACACACATTGACACACTCTCTCTCCCCTCACACACACATTAACACAGTCTCTCTCCCTTCGGACATACACATTAACACACTCTCTCTTCCCTCACACACACATTAACACAATCTCTCTCCCTTCGGACACACATATTAACAAACTCTCTCTCCCCGCACACACACATTAACACACTCTCCCTCCCCTCATACACACATTAACACATTCTCTCTCCCCTCACACACACACACATTAACACACTCTCTCTCCCCTCACACGCACATTAACACACTCTCTCTCCCCTCACACACACATTAACACTCTCTCTCTCCCCTCACACACACATTAAACACTCTCTCTCCCCTCACACAAACATTAACACACTCTCTCTTCCCTCATACAGACACACATTAAACAGTCTCTCTCCCCTCACACACACACATTAACACACTCTCTCTCCCCTCACACACACATTAACACACTCTCTCTCCCCTCACACATACTTTAACACACTATCTCTCGCCTCACACACACATTAACACACTCCCTCTCCCCTCACAGACACACACATTAACACACTCTCCCTCCCCTCACACACACACATTAACACACTCTCTCTCCCCTCACACAAACATTAACACACTCTCTCTCTCCTCAAACACACATTAACACACTCTCTCTCCTCTCACACACACATTAACACACTCCCTCTCCCTGCAAACACATTAACACACTCTCTCTCCCCTCACACACACATTAACACACCCCTCTCCCCTCACACACACAAACATTAACACACTCTCTCTCCCCTAACACACACAATAACACACTCTCTCCCCTCACGCACACACACATTAACACGCTCTCTCTCCCCTCACACACACACACATTCACACACTCTCCGTCCCCTCACACACACACATTAACACAATCACTCTCCCCTCACACACACATTAACACACTCTCTCTCCCCTCACACACACATTAACTCACTCTGTCCCCTCACACACACACACATTAACACACTCTCCCTCCCCTCACACACACACATTAACGCACTCTCTCTCCCTTCACACACACACATTAACACACTCTCTCTCCCCTCACCCACACACATTAACACACTCTCTCTCCCCTCACACACACATTAACACACTCTCCCTCCCCTCACACACACACATTAACACACTCTCCCTCCCCTCACACACACACATTAACGCACTCTCTCTCCCTTCACACACACACATTAACACACTCTCTCTCCCCTCACCCACACACATTAACACACTCTCTCTCCCCTCACACACACATTAACACACTCTCCCTCCCCTCACACACACACATTAACACACTCTCTCTCCCCTCACACACACATTAACAAACTCTCTCTCCCCATTGCACACACACATAAACACACTCTCTCTCCCCTCACACACACATTAAAAAACTCTCTCTCCCCATTGCACACATACATTAACACACTCTCTCTCCCCTCACACACACATTAACACACTCTCTCTCCCCTCACACACACAATAACACACTCTCTCTCCCCTCACACACACATTAACACACTCACTCTCCCCTCACACACACATTAACATACTCTCTCTCCCCTCACACACACACACACATTAACTCACTCGCCCTCCACTCACACACACATTAACACACTCCCTCTCCCCTCACACACACACACATTAACACACTCTCTCTCCCCTCACACACACATTAACACACTCTCTCTCCCCTCACACACACTCACATTAACACACTCTCTCTCCCCTCACACAGACACACTTTAACACAATCTTCCTCCCCTCACACACACACATTAACACACTCTCTCTCCCCTCACACACACATTAACACACTCTTTCTCCCCTCACACATATACATTAACCGACACTCTCTCCCCTCACACACACATTAACACACTCTCTCTCCCCTCACACACACACATTAAAACACTCTCTCTCCCCTCACACACACACATTAACACACTCTCTCTCCCCTCACACACACATTAACACACTCTCTCTCCCTTCACACACACCATAACAAACTCCCTCTCCCCTGACACATTAACGGACTCTCCCTCCCCTTACACACCTTAAAACACTCCCTTTCCCCTAACAAACTCTAACACACTCTCTCTCCCATCACACACACACATTAACACACTCTCTCTCCCCTCACACATACACATTAACACACTCTCTCTCCCCTCACACACACATTAACACACTCTCTCTCCCCTCACACACACATTAACACACTCTCTCTCCCCTCACACACACACATTAACACACACTCTCTCCCTTCACACACACATTAACACACTCTCTCTCCCCTCACACACACATTAACACGCTCTCTCTCCCCTCACACACACAATAACACACTCTCTCTCCCCTCACACACACATTAACACACTCACTCTCCCCTCACACACACATTAACACACTCTCTCTCCCCTCACACACACACACACATTAACTCACTCGCCCTCCACTCACACACACATTAACACACTCCCTCTCCCCTCACACACACACACATTAACACACTCTCTCTCCCCTCACACACACATTAACACACTCTCTCTCCACTCACACACACACACATTAACACAATCTCTCTCCCCTCACACAGACACACTTTAACACAATCTTCCTCCCCTCACACACACACATTAACACACTCTCTCTCCCCTCACACACACATTAACACACTCTTTCTCCCCTCACACACACATTTACACACTCTCTCTCCCCTCACACACACATTAACACACTCTCCCTCCACTCACACACAAGCATTAACACACTATCTCTGCCCTCACACACACACATTAACACACTCTCTCTCCCCTCACACACACACACATTAACACACTCTCTCCCCTCACACACACACATAAACACACTCTCTCTCCCCTCACACATACACATTAACACACTCTCTCTCCCCTCACACACACATTAACACACACTCTGTCCCCTCACACACACATTAACCCACTCTCACTCCCCTCACACACAAATTAACGCACTCTCTCTCCCCTCACACACACATTAACACACTCTCTCTCCCCTCACACACACAGTAACACACTCTCCCTCCCCTCACACACAATCATTAACACACTCTCTCTCCCCTCACACACACATATTAACACACTCTCTCTCCCCTCACACACACACATTAAAACACTCTCTCACACCTCACACGCACACATTTACACACTCTCTCTCCCCTCACACATTCACATTAACACACTGTCTCTCCCCTCACACACACATTAACACACTCTCGCCCCCTCTCACTGACATTAGCACACTCTCTCTCTTCCTCACACTCACATTAACACGCTCTCTCTCCCCTCACACACACATTAACACACTCTCTCTCCCCTCACACACATACACATTAACACACTCTCTCTCCCCTCACACACACATTAACTAACTCTCTCTCCCATCACAGACACATTAACACCCTCTCTCTCCCCTCACACACATATTAACACTCTCTCTCCCCTCACACACACACACATTAACACTCTCTCTCTCCCCTCACAAACACAAACATTAACACACTCTCCGTCCCCTCACACACACACATTAACACATTCTCTCTCCCCTCACACAAAAATTAACACACTCTCTTTTTCCTCACTCACATATTAACAAACTCTCTCTCCCTTCACACACATTAACACACTCTCTCTCCCCTCATACACACATTAACACAATCTCTCTCCCCTCACACAAACATTAACATACTCTCTCTCCCCTCACACACACATTAACACATTCTCTCTCCCCCATCGCACACATTAACCCACTCTCTCTCCCCTCACACACACAGTAACACACTCTCTCTCCACTCACACACACATTAACACACTCTCTCTCCCCTCACACACACACACATTAACACACTCTCCCTCCCCTCACATACACATTAACACACTCTCTCTCCCCTCACACACACAGACATTAACAGACTCTCTCTCCCCTCACACACACATTAACACACTCTCTCTCCCCTCGCACACAAACACATTAACACCCTCTCTCTCCCCTCACACACACACACATTAACACACTCTCCCTCCCCTCACATACACATTAACGCAATCTCTCACCCCTCACACACACATTAACATTCTCTCTCTCCCCTCACACACACATTAACACACTCCCTCTCCCCTCGCACACATTAACACACTCTCTCTCCCCTCACACACACATTAACACACTCTCTCTCCCCTCACACACACATTAACACAATCTCTCTCCCCTCACACACACATTAACACACTCCCTCTCCCCTCACACACATTAACACACTCTCTCTCCCCTCACACACACATCAACACACTCTCTCTCCCCTCACACACACATTAACACAATCTCACTCCCTTCGGACATACACATTAACACACTCCCCCCCCTCACATACACATTAACCCACCCATCTCCCCTCACACACACATTAACCGACTCTCTCTCCCCTCACACATACACATTAACCGACTCTCTCTCCCCTCACACACACATTAACACACTCTCTCTCCCCTCACACACACACATTAAAACACTCTCTCTCCCCTCACACACACACATTAACACACTCTCTCTCCCCTCACACACACATTAACACACTCTCTCTCCCCTCACACACACATTAACACACTCCCACTCCCCGCAAACACATTAACACACTCTCCCGCCCCTCACACACACATTAACACACCCTCTCTCCCCTCACACACACACACATTAACACACTCTCTCTCCCCTAACACACACAATAACACACTCTCTCCCCTCACACACACGCACATTAACACGCTCTCTCTCCCCTCACACACACACACATTAACACACTCTTCCACCCCTCACACACACACATTAACAAACTCTCTCTCCCCTCACACACACATTAACACACTCTCTCTCCCCTCACACACACATTAACACACTCTCTCCCCTCACACACACACACATTAACACACTCTCCCTCCCCTCACACACATACATTAACGAACTCTCTCTCCCTTCACACACACACATTAACACACTCTCTCTCCCCTCACCCACACACATTAACACACTCTCTCTCCCCTCACACACACATTAACACACTCTCCCTCCCCTCACACACACACATTAACACACTCTCTCTCCCCTCACACACACATTAACAAACTCTCTCTCCCCATTGCACACACACATTAACACACTCTCTCTCCCCTCACACACACATTAACAAACTCTCACTCCCTTCACAAACACATTAACACACTCTCTCTCCCCTCACACACACATTAACACACTCTCTCTCCCCTCACACACACAATAACACACTCTCTCTCCCTCACACACACATTAACACACTCTCTCTCCCCTCACACACACATTAACACACTCTCTCTCCCCTCACACAAACACATTAACACACTCGCCCTCCCCTCACACACACATTAACACAATCCCTCTCCCCTCACACACAAGCACATTAACACACTATCTCTCCCCTCACACACAAATTAACACACTCTCTCTCCCCACACACACACACATTAACACACTCTCTCACCCCTCACACACACACACTTTAACACAATCTCCCTCCCCTCACACACACACACTAACACACTCTCTCTCCCCTCAGACACACATTAACACACTCTATCTTCCCTCACACACACATTAACACATTCTCTCTCCCCTCACACACACGTTAACAAACTCTCCCCCCCCTCACACACAAACATTAACACACTATCTCTGCCCTCACACACACACATTAAAACACTCTCTCTCCCCTGACACATTAACGGACTCTCCTTCCCCTTACACACCTTAAAACAATCCCTATCCCCTAACAAACTCTAACACACTCTCTCTCCCATCACACACACTCATTAACACACTCTCTCTCCCCTCACACATACACATTAATACACTCTCTCTCCCCTCACACACACACAATAACACACTCTCTCTCCCCTCACACGCACATTAACCCACTCTCTCTCCCCTCACACACACATTAACACAATCTCTCTCCCCTCACACACACACATTAACACACTCTCTCTCCCCTCACACACACATTAACACAATCTCTCTCCCCTCACACACACACATTAACACACTCTCTCTCCCCTCACACACACACACATTAACACACTCTCTCTCCCCACACACACACATTAACACAATCTCTCTCTCCTCACACTGACATTAACACACTCTCTCTCCCCTCACACTCACATTAACACACTCTCTCTCCCCTCACACACACATTAACAAACTCTCTCTCCCCTCACACAAACATTAACACACTCTCTCTCTCCTCACACTGACATTAACACACTCTCCCTCTCCTCACTCAGACACATACATTTACACACTCTCTCTCTCCTCACACACACAATAACACACTCTCTCTTTCACCTCACACACACATTAACACACTCCGTCTCCCCTCAAACATATTAACACACTCTCCCTCCCCTCACACACACATTAACACACTCACCCTCGCCTCACACACACAGTAATACACTATCTCACTCCTCACACACACACACATTAACACACTCTCTCTCCCCTCACACACACATTAACACAGTCCCTCTCCCCTCACACACACATTAACACGCTCCATCTTCCCTCACACACACATTAACACACTCTCTCTCCCCTCACACACACATTAACACCCTCTCTCTCGCCTCACATACACAATAACACACTCTCTAACCTCACACACACATTAACACACTCCCTCTCCCCTCACCCACACATTAACACACTCTCTCTCCTCTCACACACACATTAACACACTCTCTCTCCCCTCACACATACACATTAACACACTCTCTCTCCCCTCACACACACATTAACACACTCTCTCTCCCCTCACACACACATTAACACGCTCTCTCTCCCCTCACACACACATTAACACACTCTCTCTCCCCTCACACACACTCAATAACACACTCTCTCTCCCCTCACACACACATTAACCCACTCTCTCTCCCCTCACACACACATTAACACAATCTCTCTCCCCTTACACAAACACATTAACACACTCTCTCTCCCCTCACACACACATTAACACAATCTCTCTCCCCTCACACACACACATTAACACACGCTCTCTCCCCTCACACACACACACATTAACGCACTCTCTCTCCCCACACACACACATTAACACAATCTCTCTCTCCTCACACTGACATTAACACTCTCTCCCCTCACACTCACATTAACACACTCTCTCTCCCCTCACACACACATTAACAAACTCTCTCTCCCCTCACACACACATTAACACACTCTCTCTCCCCTCACACACACATTAACACACTCTCTCTCCACTCACACACACATTAACACACTCTCTCTCTCCTCACAGTGACATTAACACACTCTCCCTCTCCTCACTCAGACACATACATTTACACACTCTCTCTCCCCTCGCACACACATTAACACACTCTCTCTCTCCTCACACACACAATAACACACTCTCTCTTTCCCCTCACACACACATTAACACACTCCGTCTCCCCTCAAACACATTAACACACTCTCCCTCCCCTCACGCACACATTAACACACTCACCCTCGCCTAACACACACAGCAATACACTATCTCTCTCCTCACACACACACACATTAACACACTCTCTCTCCCCTCACACACACATTAACACAGTCCCTCTCCCCTCACACTCACATTAACACACTCCCTCTTCCCTCACACACACTTTAACACAATCTCTCTCCCCTCACACACACATGAACACCCTCTCTCTCCCCTCACACACACATTAACACACTCTCTCCCCTCACACACACATTAACACACTCCTTCTCCCCTCACCCACACATTAACACACTCTCTCTCCTCTCACACACACATTAACACACTCTCTCTCCCCTCACACATACACATTAACACACTCTCTCTCCCCTCACACACACATTAACACACTCTCTCTCCCCTCACACACACATTAACACGCTGTCTCTCCCCTCACACACACATTAACACACTCTCTCTCCCCTCACATAAACATTAACCCACTCACTCTCCCCTCACACACACATTAACACACTCTCTCTCCCCTCACACACACATTGACAGACTCTCTCTCCCCTCACACACACATTAACACAGTCTCTCTCCCTTCGGACATACATATTAACACACTCTCTCTTCCCTCACACACACATTAACACAATCTCTCTCCCTTCGGACACACACATTAACACACTCTCTCTCCCCTCACACAAACATTAACACACTCTCCCTCCCCTCACAAACACATTAACACATTCTGTCTCCCCTCACACACACACACATTAACACACTCTCTCTCCGCTCACACAGACATTAACAAACTCTCTCTCCCCTCACACACTTACACATTAACACACTCTCTCTCCCCTCACACGCCCATTAACACACTCTCTCTCCCCTCACACACACATTAACACACTCTCTGTCCCCTCAGACACACACTTTAACACACTCTCTCTCCCCTCACACACACATTAACACACTCTCTCTCCCCTCACACACACTTTAACACACTCTCTCTCTCCTCAAACACACATTAACACACTCTCTCTCCCCTCACACACACATTAACACACACCCACTCCCCGCAAACACATTAACACACTCTCCCTCCCCTCACACACACGTTAACACACCCTCTCTCCCCTCACACACTCACACATTAACACACTCTCTCTCCCCTAACACACACAATAACACACTCTCTCCCCTCACACACACGCACATTAACACGCTCTCTCTCCCCTCACACACACACACATTAACAAACTCTCTCTCCCCTCACACACACATTAACACACTCTCTCTCCCCTCACACACACATTAACACACTCTCTCCCCTCACACACACACACATTAACACACTCTCCCTCCCCTCACACACATACATTAACGAACTCTCTCTCCCTTCACACACACACATTAACACACTCTCTCTCCCCTCACCCACACACATTAACACACTCTCTCTCCCCTCACACACTCATTAACACACTCTCCCTCCCCTCACACACACATTAACACACTCTCTCTCCCCTCACACACACATTAACACACTCTCTCCCCTCACACACACACACATTAACACACTCTCCCTCCCCTCACACACATACATTAACGAACTCTCTCTCCCTTCACACACACACATTAACACACTCTCTCTCCCCTCACCCACACACATTAACACACTCTCTCTCCCCTCACACACTCATTAACACACTCTCCCTCCCCTCACACACATACATTAACGAACTCTCTCTCACTTCACACACACACATTAACACACTCTCTCTCCCCTCACCCACACACATTAACACACTCTCTCTCCCCATTGCACACACACATTAACACACTCTCTCTCCCCTCACACACACATTAACAAACTCTCACTCCCTTCACACACACATTAACACACTCTCTCTCCCCTCACACACACATTAACGCACTCTCTCTCCCCTCACACACACAATAACACACTCTCTCTCCCTCACACACACATTAACACACTCTCTCTCCCCTCACACACACATTAACAAACTCTCTCTCCCCTCACACAAACACATTAACACACTCGCCCTCCCCTCACACACACATTAACACAATCCCTCTCCCCTCACACACACGCACATTAACACACTATCTCTCCCCCTCACACACAAATTAACACACTCTCTCTCCCCACACACACACACATTAACACACTCTCTCACCCCTCACACACACACACTTTAACACAATCTCCCTCCCCTCACACACACACATTAACACACTCTCTCTCCCCTCACACACACATTAACACACTCTATCTTCCCTCACACACACATTAACACATTCTCTCTCCCCTCACACACACATTAACAAACTCTCCCTCCCCTCACACACAAACATTAACACACTATCTCTGCCCTCACACACACACATTAACACACTCTCTCTCCCCTGACACATTAACGGACTCTCCTTCCCCTTACACACCTTAAAACAATCCCTTTCCCCTAACAAACTCTAACACACTCTCTCTCCCATCACACACACTCATTAACACACTCTCTCTCCCCTCACACATACACATTAATACACTCTCTCTTACCTCACACACACACAATAACACACTCTCTCTCCCCTCACACACACATTAACCCACTCTCTCTCCCCTCACACACACATTAACACAATCTCTCTCCCCTCACACACACACATTAACACACTCTCTCTCCCCTCACACACACATTAACACAATCTCTCTCCCCTCACATACACACATTAACACACTCTCTCTCCCCTCACACACACACACATTAACACACTCTCTCTCCCCACACACACACATTAACACAATCTCTCTCTCCTCACACTGACATTAACACACTCTCTCTCCCCTCACACTCACATTAACACACTCTCTCTCCCCTCACACACACATTAACAAACTCTCTCTCCCCTCACACAAACATTAACACACTCTCTCTCTCCTCACACTGACATTAACACACTCTCCCTCTCCTCACTCAGACACATACATTTACACACTCTCTCTCTCCTCACACACACAATAACACACTCTCTCTTTCACCTCACACACACATTAACACACTCCGTCTCCCCTCAAACATATTAACACACTCTCCCTCCCCTCACACACACATTAACACACTCACCCTCGCCTCACACACACAGTAATACACTATCTCTCTCCTCACACACACACACATTAACACACTCTCTCTCCCCTCACACACACATTAACACAGTCCCTCTCCCCTCACACACACATTAACACGCTCCATCTTCCCTCACACCCACATTAACACACTCTCTCTCCCCTCACACACACATTAACACACTCTCTCTCGCCTCACATACACAATAACACACTCTCTAACCTCACACACACATTAACACACTCCCTCTCCCCTCACCCACACATTAACACACTCACTCTCCTCTCACACACACATTAACACACTCTCTCTCCCCTCACACATACACATTAACACACTCTCTCTCCCCTCACACACACATTAACACACTCTCTCTCCCCTCACACACACATTAACACGCTCTCTCTCCCCTCACACACACATTAACACACTCTCTCTCCCCTCACATAAACATTAACCCACTCACAGTCCCCTCACACACACATTAACACACTCTCTCTCCCCTCACACACACATTGACACACTCTCTCTCCCCTCACACACACATTAACACAGTCTCTCTCCCTTCGGACATACACATTAACACACTCTCTCTTCCCTCACACACACATTAACACAATCTCTCTCCCTTCGGACACACATATTAACAAACTCTCTCTCCCCGCACACACACATTAACACACTCTCCCTCCCCTCATACACACATTAACACATTCTCTCTCCCCTCACACACACACACATTAACACACTCTCTCTCCCCTCACACGCACATTAACACACTCTCTCTCCCCTCACACACACATTAACACTCTCTCTCTCCCCTCACACACACATTAAACACTCTCTCTCCCCTCACACAAACATTAACACACTCTCTCTTCCCTCATACAGACACACATTAAACAGTCTCTCTCCCCTCACACACACACATTAACACACTCTCTCTCCCCTCACACACACATTAACACACTCTCTCTCCCCTCACACATACTTTAACACACTATCTCTCGCCTCACACACACATTAACACACTCCCTCTCCCCTCACAGACACACACATTAACACACTCTCCCTCCCCTCACACACACACATTAACACACTCTCTCTCCCCTCACACAAACATTAACACACTCTCTCTCTCCTCAAACACACATTAACACACTCTCTCTCCTCTCACACACACATTAACACACTCCCTCTCCCTGCAAACACATTAACACACTCTCTCTCCCCTCACACACACATTAACACACCCCTCTCCCCTCACACACACAAACATTAACACACTCTCTCTCCCCTAACACACACAATAACACACTCTCTCCCCTCACGCACACACACATTAACACGCTCTCTCTCCCCTCACACACACACACATTAACACACTCTCCGTCCCCTCACACACACACATTAACACAATCACTCTCCCCTCACACACACATTAACACACTCTCTCTCCCCTCACACACACATTAACTCACTCTGTCCCCTCACACACACACACATTAACACACTCTCCATCCCCTCACACACACACATTAACGCACTCTCTCTCCCTTCACACACACACATTAACACACTCTCTCTCCCCTCACCCACACCCATTAACACACTCTCTCTCCCCTCACACACACATTAACACACTCTCCCTCCCCTCACACACACACATTAACACACTCTCTCTCCCCTCACACACACATTAACAAACTCTCTCTCCCCATTGCACACACACATAAACACACTCTCTCTCCCCTCACACACACATTAAAAAACTCTCTCTCCCCATTGCACACATACATTAACACACTCTCTCTCCCCTCACACACACACATTAACACACACTCTCTCCCTTCACACACACATTAACACACTCTCTCTCCCCTCACACACACATTAACACACTCTCTCTCCCCTCACACACACAATAACACACTCTCTCTCCCCTCACACACACATTAACACACTCACTCTCCCCTCACACACACATTAACATACTCTCTCTCCCCTCACACACACACACACATTAACTCACTCGCCCTCCACTCACACACACATTAACACACTCCCTCTCCCCTCACACACACACACATTAACACACTCTCTCTCCCCTCACACACACATTAACACACTCTCTCTCCCCTCACACACACTCACATTAACACACTCTCTCTCCCCTCACACAGACACACTTTAACACAATCTTCCTCCCCTCACACACACACATTAACACACTCTCTCTCCCCTCACACACACATTAACACACTCTTTCTCCCCTCACACATATACATTAACCGACACTCTCTCCCCTCACACACACATTAACACACTCTCTCTCCCCTCACACACACACATTAAAACACTCTCTCTCCCCTCACACACACACATTAACACACTCTCTCTCCCCTCACACACACATTAACACACTCTCTCTCCCTTCACACACACCATAACAAACTCCCTCTCCCCTGACACATTAACGGACTCTCCCTCCCCTTACACACCTTAAAACACTCCCTTTCCCCTAACAAACTCTAACACACTCTCTCTCCCATCACACACACACATTAACACACTCTCTCTCCCCTCACACATACACATTAACACACTCTCTCTCCCCTCACACACACATTAACACACTCTCTCTCCCCTCACACACACATTAACACACTCTCTCTCCCCTCACACACACACATTAACACACACTCTCTCCCTTCACACACACATTAACACACTCTCTCTCCCCTCACACACACATTAACACGCTCTCTCTCCCCTCACACACACAATAACACACTCTCTCTCCCCTCACACACACATTAACACACTCACTCTCCCCTCACACACACATTAACACACTCTCTCTCCCCTCACACACACACACACATTAACTCACTCGCCCTCCACTCACACACACATTAACACACTCCCTCTCCCCTCACACACACACACATTAACACACTCTCTCTCCCCTCACACACACATTAACACACTCTCTCTCCACTCACACACACACACATTAACACAATCTCTCTCCCCTCACACAGACACACTTTAACACAATCTTCCTCCCCTCACACACACACATTAACACACTCTCTCTCCCCTCACACACACATTAACACACTCTTTCTCCCCTCACACACACATTTACACACTCTCTCTCCCCTCACACACACATTAACACACTCTCCCTCCACTCACACACAAGCATTAACACACTATCTCTGCCCTCACACACACACATTAACACACTCTCTCTCCCCTCACACACACACACATTAACACACTCTCTCCCCTCACACACACACATAAACACACTCTCTCTCCCCTCACACATACACATTAACACACTCTCTCTCCCCTCACACACACATTAACACACACTCTGTCCCCTCACACACACATTAACCCACTCTCACTCCCCTCACACACAAATTAACGCACTCTCTCTCCCCTCACACACACATTAACACACTCTCTCTCCCCTCACACACACAGTAACACACTCTCCCTCCCCTCACACACAATCATTAACACACTCTCTCTCCCCTCACACACACATATTAACACACTCTCTCTCCCCTCACACACACACATTAAAACACTCTCTCACACCTCACACGCACACATTTACACACTCTCTCTCCCCTCACACATTCACATTAACACACTGTCTCTCCCCTCACACACACATTAACACACTCTCGCCCCCTCTCACTGACATTAGCACACTCTCTCTCTTCCTCACACTCACATTAACACGCTCTCTCTCCCCTCACACACACATTAACACACTCTCTCTCCCCTCACACACATACACATTAACACACTCTCTCTCCCCTCACACACACATTAACTAACTCTCTCTCCCATCACAGACACATTAACACCCTCTCTCTCCCCTCACACACATATTAACACTCTCTCTCCCCTCACACACACACACATTAACACTCTCTCTCTCCCCTCACAAACACAAACATTAACACACTCTCCGTCCCCTCACACACACACATTAACACATTCTCTCTCCCCTCACACAAAAATTAACACACTCTCTTTTTCCTCACTCACATATTAACAAACTCTCTCTCCCTTCACACACATTAACACACTCTCTCTCCCCTCATACACACATTAACACAATCTCTCTCCCCTCACACAAACATTAACATACTCTCTCTCCCCTCACACACACATTAACACATTCTCTCTCCCCCATCGCACACATTAACCCACTCTCTCTCCCCTCACACACACAGTAACACACTCTCTCTCCACTCACACACACATTAACACACTCTCTCTCCCCTCACACACACACACATTAACACACTCTCCCTCCCCTCACATACACATTAATACACTCTCTCTCCCCTCACACACACAGACATTAACAGACTCTCTCTCCCCTCACACACACATTAACACACTCTCTCTCCCCTCGCACACAAACACATTAACACCCTCTCTCTCCCCTCACACACACACACATTAACACACTCTCCCTCCCCTCACATACACATTAACGCAATCTCTCACCCCTCACACACACATTAACATTCTCTCTCTCCCCTCACACACACATTAACACACTCCCTCTCCCCTCGCACACATTAACACACTCTCTCTCCCCTCACACACACATTAACACACTCTCTCTCCCCTCACACACACATTAACACAATCTCTCTCCCCTCACACACACATTAACACACTCCCTCTCCCCTCACACACATTAACACACTCTCTCTCCCCTCACACACACATCAACACACTCTCTCTCCCCTCACACACACATTAACACAATCTCACTCCCTTCGGACAAACACATTAACACACTCCCCCCCCCTCACATACACATTAACCCACCCATCTCCCCTCACACACACATTAACCGACTCTCTCTCCCCTCACACATACACATTAACCGACTCTCTCTCCCCTCACACACACATTAACACACTCTCTCTCCCCTCACACACACACATTAAAACACTCTCTCTCCCCTGACACACACACATTAACACACTCTCTCTCCCCTCACACACACATTAACACACTCTCTCTCCCTTCACACACACCATAACACACTCCCTCTCCCCTGACACATTAACGGACTCTCCCTCCCCTTACACACCTTAAAACACTCCCTTTCCCCTAACAAACTCTAACACACTCTCTCTCCCATCACACACACACATTAACACACTCTCTCTCCCCTCACACATACACATTAACACACTCTCTCTCCCCTCACACACACACATTAACACACTCTCTCTCCCCTCACACACACATTAACCCACTCTCTCTCCCCTCACACACACATTAACACAATCTCTCTCCCCTCACACACACACATTAACACACTCTCTCTCCCCTCAGACACACACATTAACACACTCTCTCTCCCCACACACACACATGAACATACTCTCTCTCCCCTCAAACTCACATTAACACACTCTCTCTCCCCTCACACACACATTAACACACTCTCTCTCCCCTCACACACACATTAACACACTCTCTCTCCCCTCACACACACATTAACACACTCTCCTTCCCCTCACACACACACATTAACACACTCTCTCTCCCTCACTCACACATTAACACAATCTCTCTCCCCTCACACACACACATTAACACACTCTCTCTCCCCTCACTCACACACACATTAACACACTCTCTCTCCCCACACACACACATGAACATACTCTCTCTCCCCTCAAACTCACATTAACACACTCTCTCTCCCCTCACACACACATTAGCACACTCTCTCTCCCCTCACACACACATTAACACACTCTCTCTCCGCTCACACACCCATTTACACACACTCTCGCCCTTCACACACACACATCAACACAATCTCTCTCCCCTCACACACACACACATTAACACACTCTCTCTTCCCTCACACACACACACATTAACACACTCTCCCTCCCCTCACACACACACATTAACACACTCTCTCTCCCCTCACACACACACACATTAACACACTCTCCCTCCCCTCACACACACACATTAACACACTCTCTCTCCCCTCACACACACACACATTAACACACTCTCCCTCCACTCACACACACACATTAACACACTCTCTCTCCCCTCACACACACAAACATTAACACACTCTCCCTCCCCTCACACACACATTAACACACTCTCTCTCCCCTCACACACACATTAACCGACTCTCTTTCCCCTCACACATACACATTAAACGACTCTCTCTCCCGTCACACACACATTAACACACTCTCTCTCCCCTCACACACACACATTAAAATACTCTCTCTCCCCTCACACACACACATTAACACACTCTGTCTCCCCTCACACACACATTAACACACTCTCTCTCCCTTCACACACACCATAACACACTCCCTCTCCCCTGACACATTAACGGACTCTCCCTCCCCTTACACACCTTAAAACACTCCCTTTCCCCTAACAAACTCTAACACACTCTCTCTCCCATCACACACACACATTAACACACACTCTTTCCCCTCACACACACATTGACACACTCTCTTTCCCCACACACACACATTAACACACGCTCTCTCCCCTCACACACACATTAACACAATCTCTCTCCCTTCGGACATACACATTAACACACTCTCTCTCCCCTCACACACACATTAACACACTCTCCCTCCCCTCACACACACATTAACACACTCTCTCTCCTCTCACACACACATTAACACACTCTCTCTCCCCTCACACACAAACATTAACACACACTCTCTCCCTTCACACACACATTAACACACTCTCTCTCCCCTCACACACACCGTAACACACTCTCTCCCCTCACACACACATTAACACACTCTCCCTCCCCTCACACACCTTAAAACACTCCCTCTCCCCTAACAAACTCTAACACAATCTCTCTTCCCTTCACACACACATTAACACACTCCATCTCCCCTCACACACACATTAACACAATCTCTCTCCCCTCACGCACACATTAACACACTCTCTCGCCTCACACACATTAACACACTTTCTCACCTCTCACACACACATTAACACACTCTCTCTCCCCTCACACACAAACATTAACACACAGTCTCTCCCTTCACACACAAATTAACACACTCTCTCTCCCCTCACACACACATTAACACACTCGCCCTCCCCTCACATACACATTAACACACTCCCTCTCCCCTCACACACACACACACATTAACACACTCTCTCTCCCCTCACCCAGACATTAACACACTCTCTCTCCCCTCACACACACACACATTAACACACTCTCTCTCCCCTCACACACACACACTTTAACACAATCTCCCTCCCCTCTCACACACACATTAACAAACTCTCTCTCCCCTCACACACACATTAACACACTCTCTGTCCCCTCACACACACATTAACACACTCTCTCTCCCCTCACACACACATTAACACACTCTCCCTCCCCTCACACACAAACATTAACACACTATCTCTGCCCTCACACACACACATTAGCACACTCTCTCTTCTTTGACACACACATTAACACACTCTCTCTCCCATCACACACATACACATTAACACACTCTCTCTCCCCTCACACACACATTAACACACTCTCTCTCCCCTGACACACACATTAACACCCTCTCTCTCCCCTCACACACACATTAACACACTGTCTCTCCCCTCACAAACACACACATTAACACACTCTCCCTCCCCTCACTCACGCACATTATCACACTCTCTCTCCCCTCACACAAAAATTAACACACTCTCTCTCACCTCACACACATACTAACAAACTCTCTCTCCCTTCACACACATTAACACACTCTCTCTCCCCTCACACACACATTAACACACTCTCTCTCCCCTCACACTAACATTAACACGCTCTCTCTTCTTTCACACACTCATTAACACACTCTCTCTCCCATCACACACATACACATTAACACACTCTCTCTCCCCTCACACACACATTAACACACTCTCTCTCCCCTGACACACACATTAACACCCTCTCTCTCCCCTCACACACACATTAACACTCTCTCTCCCCTCACACACACACACATTAACACTCTCTCTCTCCCCTCACAAACACACACATTAACACCCTCTCTCTCCCGTCACACAGACATTAACACACTCTCTCTCTCCTCACTGAGACACATACATTTACACACTCACTCTCCCCTCGCACATACATTAACACACTCTCTCTCTCCTCACACACACAATAACACACTCTCTCTTTCCACTCACACACACATTAACAAACTCCGTCTCCCCTCAAACACATTAACACACTCTCCCTCCCCTCACACACACATTAACACACTCACCCTCCCCTCACACACACAGTAATACACTATCTCTCTCCTCACACACACACACATTAACACACTCTCTCTTCCCTCACACACACATTAACACAGTCCCTATCCCCTCACACACACATTAACACACTCCCTCTTCCCTCACACACACATTAACACACTCTCTCTCCCCTCACACACACATTAACACACTCTCTCTCCCCTCACACACACATTAACACACTCTCTCTCCCCTCACATGAACATTAACCCACTCACTCTCCTCTCACACACACATTAACACACTCTCTCTCCCCTCACACAAACATTGACACACTCTCTCTCCCCTCACAAACACATTAACACAGTCTCTCTCCCTTCGGACATACACATTAACACACTCTCTCTCCCCTCACACACACATTAACACAATCTCTCTCCCTTCGGACACACACATTAACACACTCTCTCTCCCCTCACACACACATTAACATACTCTCCCTCCCCTCATACACGCATTAACACATTCTCTCTCCCCTCACACACACACACATTAACACACTCTCTCTCCGCTCACACAGACATTAACAAACTCTCTCTCCCCTCACACACATACACATTAAAAGACTCTCTCTCCCCTCACACACACATTAACACACTCTCTCTCCCCTCACACACACATTAACACACTCTCTCTCCCCTCACACACAGATTGACACACTCTCTCTCCCTTCACACACACATTAACATAATGTCTCTCCCCTCACATAAACATTAACCCACTCACTCTCCCCTCACACACACATTAACACACACTCTTTCCCCTCACACACACATTGACACACTCTCTTTCCCCACACACACACATTAACACACGCTCTCTCCCCTCACACACACATTAACACAATCTCTCTCCCTTCGGACATACACATTAACACACTCTCTCTCCCCTCACACACACATTAACACACTCTCCCTCCCCTCACACACACATTAACACACTCTCTCTCCTCTCACACACACATTAACACACTCTCTCTCCCCTCACACACAAACATTAACACACACTCTCTCCCTTCACACACACATTAACACACTCTCTCTCCCCTCACACACACCGTAACACACTCTCTCCCCTCACACACACATTAACACACTCTCCCTCCCCTCACACACCTTAAAACACTCCCTCTCCCCTAACAAACTCTAACACAATCTCTCTTCCCTTCACACACACATTAACACACTCCATCTCCCCTCACACACACATTAACACAATCTCTCTCCCCTCACGCACACATTAACACACTCTCTCGCCTCACACACATTAACACACTTTCTCACCTCTCAAACACACATTAACACACTCTCTCTCCCCTCACACACAAACATTAACACACAGTCTCTCCCTTCACACACAAATTAACACACTCTCTCTCCCCTCACACACACATTAACACACTCGCCCTCCCCTCACACACACATTAAAACACTCCCTCTCCCCTCACACACACACACACATTAACACACTCTCTCTCCCCTCACCCAGACATTAACACACTCTCTCTCCCCTCACACACACACACATTAACACACTCTCTCTCCCCTCACACACACACACTTTAACACAATCTCCCTCCCCTCACACACACACATTAACAAACTCTCTCTCCCCTCACACACACATTAACACACTCTCTGTCCCCTCACACACACATTAACACACTCTCTCTCCCCTCACACACACATTAACACACTCTCCCTCCCCTCACACACAAACATTAACACACTATCTCTGCCCTCACACACACATTAACACACTCTCTCGCCACTCACACACACACACATTAACACACTCTCTCTCCTTTCACACACACATTAACACTCTCTCTCCCCTCACACACACACACATTAACAATCTCTCTCTCCCCTCACAAACACACACATTAACACACTCTCCCTCCCCTCACACACGCACATTATCACACTCTCTCTCCCCTCACGCAAAAAATTAACACACTCTCTCTCACCTCACACACATACTAACAAACTCTCTCTCCCTTCACACACATTAACACACTCTCTCTCCCCTCACACACACATTAACACACTCTCTCTCCCCTCACACTAACATTAACAAGCTCTCTCTTCTTTCACACACACATTAACACACTCTCTCTCCCATCACACACATACACATTAACACACTCTCTCTCCCCTCACACACACATTAACACACTCTCTCTCCCCTGACACACACATTAACACCCTCTCTCTCCCCTCACACACACATTAACACTCTCTCTCTCCCCTCACAAACACACACATTAACACACTCTCCCTCCCCTCACACACGCACATTATCACACTCTCTCTCCCCTCACACAAAAATTAACACACTCTCTCTCACCTCACACACATACTAACAAACTCTCTCTCCCTTCACACACATTAACACACTCTCTCTCCCCTCACACACACATTAACACACTCTCTCTCCCCTCACACTAACATTAACACGCTCTCTCTTCTTTCACACACACATTAACACACTCTCTCTCCCATCACACACATACACATTAACACACTCTCTCTCCCCTCACACACACATTAACACACTCTCTCTCCCCTGACACACACATTAACACCCTCTCTCTCCCCTCACACACACATTAACACTCTCTCTCCCCTCACACACACACACATTAACACTCTCTCTCTCCCCTCACAAACACACACATTAACACCCTCTCTCTCCCCTCACACACACATTAACACACTCTCTCTCCCCTCACACACACATTAACACACTCTCTCTCCTCTCACACACACATTAACACACTCTCTCTCTCCTCACTGAGACACATACATTTACACACTCACTCTCCCCTCGCACATACATTAACACACTCTCTCTCTCCTCACACACACAATAACACACTCTCTCTTTCCACTCACACACACATTAACAAACTCCGTCTCCCCTCAAACATATTAACACACTCTCCCTCCCCTCACACACACATTAACACACTCTATCTCCCCTCACACACACATTAACGCACTCTCTCTCCCCTCACACACACTTTAACACACTCTCTCTCGCCTGACACACACATTAACACACTCCCTCTCCCTCACACACACACACATTAACACACTCTTCCTCCCCTCACACGCACACATTAACACACTCTCTCTCCCCTCACACAAACATTAACACACTCTCTCTCTCCTCAAACACACATTAACACACTCACTCTCCCCTCACACACACATTAACACACTCCCTCTCCCTGCAAACACATTAACAATCTCTCCCTCCCCTCACACACACATTAACACACTCTCTCTGCCCTCACACACACACATTAACACACTCTCTCCCCTCACACACACGTTAACATAACACGCTCTCTCTCCCCTCACACACACACACATTAACACACTCTCCCTCCCCTCACACACACACATTAACACACTCTCTCTCCCCTCAAACACACATTAACACACTCTCTCTCCCCTCACACACAAATTAACACACTCTCTCCCCTCACACACACACACATTAACACACTCTCCCTCCCCTCACACACACACATTAACGCACTCTCTCTCCCCTCACACACACATTTACGCACTCTCTCTCCCCTCACACACATATTAACACACTCTCTCTCCCTTCACACACACACATCAACACACTCTCTCTCCCCTCACACACACACACATTAACACACTCTCTCTCCCCTCACACACACACACATGAACACACTCTCCCTCCACTCACACACACACATTAACACACTCTCTCTCCCCTCACACACACACACATTAACACACTCTCCCTCCCCTCACACACACATTAACACACTCTCTCTCCCCTCACACACACATTAACCGACTCTCTTTCCCCTCACACATACACATTAACCGACTCTCTCTCCCGTCACACACACATTAACACACTCTCTCTCCCCTCACACACACACATTAAAATACTCTCTCTCCCCTCACACACACACATTAACACACTCTGTCTCCCCTCACACACACATTAACACACTCTCTCTCCCTTCACACACACCATAACACACTCCCTCTCCCCTGACACATTAACGGACTCTCCCTCCCCTTACACACCTTAAAACACTCCCTTTCCCCTAACAAACTCTAACACACTCTCTCTCCCATCACACACACACATTAACACACTCTCTCTCCCCTCACACATACACATTAACACACTCTCTCTCCCCTCACACACACATTAACACACTCTCTCTCCCCTCACACACACATTAACCCACTCTCTCTCCCCTCACACACACATTAACACAATCTCTCTCCTCTCACACACACACATTAACACACTCTCTCTCCCCTCACTCACACACACATTAACACACTCTCTCTCCCCACACACACACATGAACATACTCTCTCTCCCCTCAAACTCACATTAACACACTCTCTCTCCCCTCACACACACATTAACACACTCTCTCTCCCCTCACACACACATTAACACACTCTCTCTCCCCTCACACACACATTAACACACTCTCCTTCCCCTCACACACACACATTAACACACTCTCTCTCCCTCACTCACACATTAACACAATCTCTCTCCCCTCACACACACACATTAACACACTCTCTCTCCCCTCACTCACACACACATTAACACACTCTCTCTCCCCACACACACACATGAACATACTCTCTCTCCCCTCAAACTCACATTAACACACTCTCTCTCCCCTCACACACACATTAGCACACTCTCTCTCCCCTCACACACACATTAACACACTCTCTCTCCGCTCACACACCCATTTACACACACTCTCGCCCTTCACACACACACATCAACACAATCTCTCTCCCCTCACACACACACACATTAACACACTCTCTCTTCCCTCACACACACACACATTAACACACTCTCCCTCCCCTCACACACACACATTAACACACTCTCTCTCCCCTCACACACACACACATTAACACACTCTCCCTCCCCTCACACACACACATTAACACACTCTCTCTCCCCTCACACACACACACATTAACACACTCTCCCTCCACTCACACACACACATTAACACACTCTCTCTCCCCTCACACACACAAACATTAACACACTCTCCCTCCCCTCACACACACATTAACACACTCTCTCTCCCCTCACACACACATTAACCGACTCTCTTTCCCCTCACACATACACATTAAACGACTCTCTCTCCCGTCACACACACATTAACACACTCTCTCTCCCCTCACACACACACATTAAAATACTCTCTCTCCCCTCACACACACACATTAACACACTCTGTCTCCCCTCACACACACATTAACACACTCTCTCTCCCTTCACACACACCATAACACACTCCCTCTCCCCTGACACATTAACGGACTCTCCCTCCCCTTACACACCTTAAAACACTCCCTTTCCCCTAACAAACTCTAACACACTCTCTCTCCCATCACACACACACATTAACACACACTCTTTCCCCTCACACACACATTGACACACTCTCTTTCCCCACACACACACATTAACACACGCTCTCTCCCCTCACACACACATTAACACAATCTCTCTCCCTTCGGACATACACATTAACACACTCTCTCTCCCCTCACACACACATTAACACACTCTCCCTCCCCTCACACACACATTAACACACTCTCTCTCCTCTCACACACACATTAACACACTCTCTCTCCCCTCACACACAAACATTAACACACACTCTCTCCCTTCACACACACATTAACACACTCTCTCTCCCCTCACACACACCGTAACACACTCTCTCCCCTCACACACACATTAACACACTCTCCCTCCCCTCACACACCTTAAAACACTCCCTCTCCCCTAACAAACTCTAACACAATCTCTCTTCCCTTCACACACACATTAACACACTCCATCTCCCCTCACACACACATTAACACAATCTCTCTCCCCTCACGCACACATTAACACACTCTCTCGCCTCACACACATTAACACACTTTCTCACCTCTCACACACACATTAACACACTCTCTCTCCCCTCACACACAAACATTAACACACAGTCTCTCCCTTCACACACAAATTAACACACTCTCTCTCCCCTCACACACACATTAACACACTCGCCCTCCCCTCACATACACATTAACACACTCCCTCTCCCCTCACACACACACACACATTAACACACTCTCTCTCCCCTCACCCAGACATTAACACACTCTCTCTCCCCTCACACACACACACATTAACACACTCTCTCTCCCCTCACACACACACACTTTAACACAATCTCCCTCCCCTCTCACACACACATTAACAAACTCTCTCTCCCCTCACACACACATTAACACACTCTCTGTCCCCTCACACACACATTAACACACTCTCTCTCCCCTCACACACACATTAACACACTCTCCCTCCCCTCACACACAAACATTAACACACTATCTCTGCCCTCACACACACACATTAGCACACTCTCTCTTCTTTGACACACACATTAACACACTCTCTCTCCCATCACACACATACACATTAACACACTCTCTCTCCCCTCACACACACATTAACACACTCTCTCTCCCCTGACACACACATTAACACCCTCTCTCTCCCCTCACACACACATTAACACACTGTCTCTCCCCTCACAAACACACACATTAACACACTCTCCCTCCCCTCACTCACGCACATTATCACACTCTCTCTCCCCTCACACAAAAATTAACACACTCTCTCTCACCTCACACACATACTAACAAACTCTCTCTCCCTTCACACACATTAACACACTCTCTCTCCCCTCACACACACATTAACACACTCTCTCTCCCCTCACACTAACATTAACACGCTCTCTCTTCTTTCACACACTCATTAACACACTCTCTCTCCCATCACACACATACACATTAACACACTCTCTCTCCCCTCACACACACATTAACACACTCTCTCTCCCCTGACACACACATTAACACCCTCTCTCTCCCCTCACACACACATTAACACTCTCTCTCCCCTCACACACACACACATTAACACTCTCTCTCTCCCCTCACAAACACACACATTAACACCCTCTCTCTCCCGTCACACAGACATTAACACACTCTCTCTCTCCTCACTGAGACACATACATTTACACACTCACTCTCCCCTCGCACATACATTAACACACTCTCTCTCTCCTCACACACACAATAACACACTCTCTCTTTCCACTCACACACACATTAACAAACTCCGTCTCCCCTCAAACACATTAACACACTCTCCCTCCCCTCACACACACATTAACACACTCACCCTCCCCTCACACACACAGTAATACACTATCTCTCTCCTCACACACACACACATTAACACACTCTCTCTTCCCTCACACACACATTAACACAGTCCCTATCCCCTCACACACACATTAACACACTCCCTCTTCCCTCACACACACATTAACACACTCTCTCTCCCCTCACACACACATTAACACACTCTCTCTCCCCTCACACACACATTAACACACTCTCTCTCCCCTCACATGAACATTAACCCACTCACTCTCCTCTCACACACACATTAACACACTCTCTCTCCCCTCACACAAACATTGACACACTCTCTCTCCCCTCACAAACACATTAACACAGTCTCTCTCCCTTCGGACATACACATTAACACACTCTCTCTCCCCTCACACACACATTAACACAATCTCTCTCCCTTCGGACACACACATTAACACACTCTCTCTCCCCTCACACACACATTAACATACTCTCCCTCCCCTCATACACGCATTAACACATTCTCTCTCCCCTCACACACACACACATTAACACACTCTCTCTCCGCTCACACAGACATTAACAAACTCTCTCTCCCCTCACACACATACACATTAAAAGACTCTCTCTCCCCTCACACACACATTAACACACTCTCTCTCCCCTCACACACACATTAACACACTCTCTCTCCCCTCACACACAGATTGACACACTCTCTCTCCCTTCACACACACATTAACATAATGTCTCTCCCCTCACATAAACATTAACCCACTCACTCTCCCCTCACACACACATTAACACACACTCTTTCCCCTCACACACACATTGACACACTCTCTTTCCCCACACACACACATTAACACACGCTCTCTCCCCTCACACACACATTAACACAATCTCTCTCCCTT
>NW_027598336.1:0-47359 GCF_964194155.1 Cetorhinus maximus | reverse complement strand
TCCCTATCAGTGTCATTCACTCTCCCCTCACTGTCATTTCCTCTCCCTATCAGTGTCCTTCACTCTCCCGTCACTGTCATTCACTCTCCCATCACTGTCATTCACTCGCCCCTCACTGTCATTCACTCACCCCTCACTGGTCATTCACTCTCCCTATCACTGTCATTCACTCTCCGCTCACTGTCATTCACTCTCCCCTCACTGTCATTCACTCTCCCAGCACTGTCACTCACTCTCCCCACACTTTCATTCAATCTCCCCTCATTGTCATTCACTCCCCCCTCACTGTCATTCCAACCCTCTCACTGTCACTCAATCTCCCCTCACTGTCATTCACTCTCCCAATCACTGTCATTCACTCTCCCCCCTCAGTGTCATTCACTCTCCCCTCTTGTCATTCACTCTCCCCTCACTGTCTTTCACTCTCCCTATCACTGTCATCTCTCTCCGCTCGCTGTCACTTACTCTCCCCTCACTGTCATTCACTCTCCCCTCACTGTCATTCACTCTCCATATCACTGTCATTCACTCTCCCTATCACTGTTACTCACTCTCCCTCACTGTCACTCACTATCCCTATCACTATCATACACTCTCCCCTCACTGTCATTCACTCTCCACTCACTGTCATTCACTCTCCCCTCACTGTCATTCTCTCCCTCCTCAATGTCACTCACTCTCCATATCACTGTCGTTCACTCTTCCCTCACTGTTACTCACTCTACCCTCACTGTCATTCACTCTCCCCAATCTGTCACTCAATCTACCCTCACTGTCATTCACTCTCCCCTCACTGTCATTCACTACCACCACACTGTCACTCACTCTCCCCTCACTGCAATTCTCTCTCCCCTCACTGTCATTCACTCCCCCCTCACTGTCATTCACTCTCGCCTCACTGTCATTCACTCAACCTATCACTGTCATTCACTTTCCCCTCACTGTCATTCACTCTCCCCTCACTGTCATTCACTCTTCCTATCACTGTCATTCGCTCTCCCCTCACTTTCATTCACTCTCCCTCACTGTCATTCACTATCCCCTCACTGTCACTTATTCTCCCTATCACTGTCATTCACTCTCCCCTCACTGTCATTCACTGTCCCCTCATTGTCATTCACTCTCCCCTCACTGTCATTCACTCACCCCTCACTGTCATTCACTCTCCCTATCACTTTCACTTACTCTCCCTCAGTGACATTCACTCTCCCCTCACTATCATTCACTCTCCCCTCATTGTCATTCACTCTCCCTATCACTGTCATTCACTCCCCCCTCACTGACATTCACGATCCCCTCACTGTCATTCACTCTCCCTCTCACTGTCATTCACTCAGCCTATCACTGTCATTCACTCTCCCATCACTGTTATTCATTCCCCCCTCACTGTCATTCACTCTCCCCTCACTGTCATTCACTCTCCCTATGACTGTCATTCACTCTTCCCTTCCTGTCATTCACTCTCCCTATCACTGTCATTCACTCACCCCTCACTGTCATTCACTCTCCCTATCACTGTCATTCACTCTCCCCTCACTGTCATTCACTCTCCCCTCACTGTCATTCACTCTCCCCTCACTGTCACTCACCTTCCCATTCTGTCATTCACTCTCCCCTCACTGTCATTCACTCTCCCCTCACTATCATTAACTCTCCCCTCACTGTCGTTCACTCCCTCCTGACTGTCATTCAAACCCCCTCACTGTCACTCACTCTCCCCTCACTGTCATTCACTCCCCAATCACTGTCATGCACTCTCACCCCTCACTGTCATTCACTCTCCCCTCACTGTCATTCACTCGCCCCTCACTGTCACTCACTTTCCCTATCACTGTCACTCACTCTCCCCTCACAGTCACTCACTCTACCCTCTGTGTCAATCACTCTCCCCTCACTGTCATTCACTCTCCCTATCCCTGTCATTCACTCTCCCCTCACTGTCATTCGCTCTCCCCTCACTGTCATTCACTCTCCCCTCACTGTCATTCACTCTCCCCTCACTGTCGTTCACTCTCCCCTCACTGTCATTCACTCTTCCCTCACTGTCCTTCACTCTCCCCTCACTGTAATTCACTCTCCCCTCACTGTAATTCGCTCCCCCCCTCACTGTCACTCAATCTCCAAATCACTGTCATCGACTCTCCGTATCATTGTCATTCACTCTACCCTCACTGTCACTCACTCCCAATCACTGTCATTCACTCTCCCCTCACTGTCATTCACTCGCCCCTCACTATCATTCACTCTCCCGTCACTGTCATTCACTCTGCCTATCACTGTCGTTCACTCCCCCCTCACTCTCATACACTCAACCGTCACTGTCACTGACACTCCCCTCACTGTCATTCACTCTCCCCTCACTGTCATTCACTCTACCTTCACTGACATTCACTCTCCCCTCACTGTCATTCACTCTCCCCTCACTGTCATTCACTCTCCCTATCATTGTTATTCACTCTCCCCTCACTGTCATTCACTCTCCCCTCACTGTCATTCACTCTCCCTATCACTGTCATTCACTCTCCCTATCACTGTCATACACTCTCCCCTCACTGTCATTCACTCTCCCCTCACTGTCATTCACTCTCCCTATCATTGTTATTCACTCTCCCCTCACTGTCATTCACTCTCCCCTCACTGTCATTCACTCTCCCTATCACTGTCTTTCACTCTCCCTATCACTGTCATTCACTCTCCCTCACTGTCAATCACTCTCCCCTCACTGTCATTCATTCTCCCTATCATTGTTATTCACTCTCCCCTCACTGTCATTCACTCTCCCCTCACTGTCATTCACTCTCCCGATCACTGTCATTCACTCTCCCCTCACTGTAATTCACTCTCCCCTCCCTATGATTATCTCTCCCCTCACTGTCATTCACTCTCCCCTCACTGTCATTCACTCACCCCCTCACTGTCATTCACTCTCCCTATCACTGTCATTCACTCTCCCCTGACTTTCATTCACTCTCCACTCACTGTCATTTACTCTCCCTATCATTGTCACTCACTCTCCCTCACTGTCATTCACTCTCCCCTCACTATCATTCACTCTCCACTCACTGTCATTTCCTCTCCCTATCAGTGTCATTCGCTCTCCCCTCACTGTCATTTCCTCTCCCTATCAGGTCATTCACTCTCCCCTCACTGTCATTCACTCTCCCCTCACTGTCATTCACTCTCCCCTCACTGTCATTCACTCTCCCTATCACTGTCATTTACTCTCCCCTCACTGTCATTCACTCTCCCCTCACTGTCATTCTCTCTCCCCTCACTGTCACTCACCATCCCACTCTGTGATTCACTCTCCCCTCACTGTCACTCACTATCCCCTCACTGTCATTCACTCTCCCTTCACTGACATTCACTCTCCCCTCACTGTCATTCACTCTCCCTATCCCTGTCGTTCACTCTCCCCTCACTGTCATTCACTCTCCCCTCACTGTCATTCACTCTCCCTATCATTGTTATTCACTCTCCCCTCACTGTCATTCACTCTCCCCTCACTGTCATTCACTCTCCCTATCACTGTCATTCACTCTCACTATCACTGTCATTCACTCTCCCTCACTGCCATTCACTCTCCCCTCACTGTCATTCATTCTCCCTATCATTGTTATTCACTCTCCCCTCACTGTCATTCACTCTCCCCTCACTGTCATTCACTCTCCCTATCACTGTCATTCACTCTCCCCTCACTGTCATTCACTCTCCCCTCCCTATGATTATCTCTCCCCTCACTGTCATTCACTCTCCCCTCACTGTCATTCACTCTCCCCCTCACTGTCATTCACTCTCCCTATCACTGTCATTCACTCTCCCCTGACTGTCATTCACTCTCCCCTCACTGTCATTCACTCTCCCCTCACTGTCATTCACTCTCCCTATCACTGTCATTCACTCTCCCCTGATTGTCATTCACTCTCCCCTCACTGTCATTCACTCTCCCTATCACTGTCATTCACTCTCCCCTGACTGTCATTCACTCTCCCCTCACTGTCATTCACTCTCCCCTCACTGTCATTCACTCTCCCTTTCACTGTCATTCACTCTCCCCTGACTGTCATTCACTCTCCCCTCACTGTCATTCACTCTCCCTATCATTGTCACTCAATCTCCCTCACTGTCATTCACTCTCCCCTCACTATCATTCACTCTCCCTATGACTGTCATTCACTCTCCCCTTCCTGTCATTCACTCTCCCTATCACTGTCATTCACTCACCCCTCACTGTCATTCACTCTCCCTATCACTGTCATTCACTCTCCCCTCACTGTCATTCACACTCCCCTCACTGTCATTCACTCTCCCCTCACTGTCACTCACCTTCCGATTCTGTCATTCACTCTCCCTTCACTGTCATTCACTCTCCCCTCACTATCATTAACTGTCCCCTCACTGTCATTCACTCCCTCCTGACGGTCATTCAAACCCCCTCACTGTCACTCACTCTCCCCTCACTGTCATTCACTCCCCAATCACTGTCATGCACTCTCACCCCTCACTGTCATTCACTCTCCCCTCACTGTCATTCACTCTCCCCTCACTGTCACTCAGCTTCCCACTCTGTGATTCACTCTCCCCTCACTGTCATTCACTCTCCCCTCACTAACATACACTCTCCCCTCACTGTCATTTCCTCTCCCTATCAATGTCATTCACTCTCCCCTCACTGTCATTTCCTCTCCCTATCAGTGTCATTCACTCTCCCGTCACTGTCATTCACTCTCCCATCACTGTCATTCACTCGCCCCTCACTGTTATTCACTCACCCCTCACTGGTCATTCACTTTCCTATCACTGTCATTCACTCTCCGCTCACTGTCATTCACTCTCCCCTCACTGTCATTCAAACCCTCTCACTGTCACTCAATCTCCCCTCACTGTCATTCACTCTTCCAATCACTGTCATTCACTCTCCCCCCTCAGTGTCATTCACTCTCCCCTCACTGTCATTCACTCTCCCCTCACTGTCTTTCACTCTCCCTATCACTGTCATCTCTCTCCGCTCAATGTCACTTACTCTCCCCTCACTGTCATTCACTCTCCCCTCACTGTCATTCACTCTCTCTATCACTGTCATTCACTCTCCCCTCACTGTCATTCAATCTCCCCTCACTGTCATTCTCTCCCCCCTCAATGTCACTCACTCTCCATATCACTGTCGTTCACTCTTCCCTCACTGTCACTCACTCTACCATCACTGACATTCACTCTCCCCTCTCTGTCACTCAATCAACCCTCACTGTCATTCACTCTCCCCTCACTGTCATTCACTCTCCCCTCACTGTCATTCACTCTCCCCTCACTGTCACTCACTCTCCCTATCACTGTCATTCACTGTCCCTTCACTGTCATTCACTGTCCCCTCACAGTCGCTCACTCTCCCTATCACTGTCATTCACTCTCCCCTCACTGTCATTCATTCTCCCTCACTTTCATTCACTCTCCCCTCACTGTCACTCACTCTCCCTATCACTGTCATTCACTCTCCCCAAACTGTCATTCACTCACACCTCACTGTCATTCACTCACCCCTCACTGTCATTCACTCTCCCCTCACTATCATTCACTCTCCCCTCATTGTCATTCACTCTCCCTTCACTGTCATTCACTCTCCCCTCACTGACATTCATGATCCCCTCACTGTCATTCACTCTCCCTATCACTGTCATTCACTCTGCCTATCACTGTCATTCACTCTCCCCTCACTGTCATTCACTCTCCCCTCACTGTCATTCACTCTCCCTATCACTGTCTTTCACTCTCCCCTCACTGTCATTCACTCTCCCCTCCCTATGATTATCTCTCCCCTCATTGTCATTCACTCTCCCCTCACTGTCATTCACTCACCCCCTCACTGTCATTCACTCTCCCTATCACTGACATTCACTCTACCCTGACTGTCATTCACTCTCCACTCACTGTCATTAACTCTCCCTATCATTGTCACTCACTCTCCCTCACTGTCATTCACTCTCCCCTCACTATCTTTCACTCTCCACTCACTGTCATTTCCTCTCACTATCAGTGTCATTCGCTCTCCCCTCACTGTCATTTCCTCTCCCCATCAGGTCATTCACTCTCCCCTCACTGTCATTCACTCTCCCCTCACTGTCATTCACTCACCCCTCACTGTCATTCACTCTCCCTATCACTGTCATTTACTCTCCCCTCACTGTCATTCACTCTCCTCTCACTGTCATTCTCTCTCCCCTCACTGTCACTCACCTTCGCACTCTGTGATTCACTCTCCCCTCACTGTCACTCACTATCCCCTCACTGTCATTCACACTCCCTTCACTGACATTCACTCTCCCCTCACTGTCATTCACTCACCCTATCCCTGTCGTTCACTCTCCCCTCACTGTCATTCACTCTCCCCTCACTGTCATTCACTCTCCCTATCATTGTTATTCACTCTCCCCTCACTGTCATTCACTCTCCCCTCACTGTCATTCACTCTCCCTATCACTGTCATTCACTCTCCCTATCACTGTCATTCACTCTCCCTCACTGCCATTCACTCTCCCCTCACTGTCATTCATTCTCCCTATCATTGTTATTCACTCTCCCCTCACTGTCATTCACTCTCCGCTCACTGTCATTCACTCTCCCTATCACTGTCATTCACTCTCCCCTCACTGTCATTCACTCTCCCCTCCCTATGATTATCTCTCCCCTCACTGTCATTCACTCTCCCCTCACTTTCATTCACTCTCCCCCTCACTGTCATTCACTCTCCCTATCAATGTCATTCACTCTCCCCTGACTGTCATTCACTCTCCCCTCACTGTCATTCACTCTCCCCTCACTGTCATTCACTCTCCCTATCACTGTCATTCACTCTCCCCTCACTGTCATTCACTCACCCCTCACTGTCATTCACTCTCCCTATTATTGTCACTCACTCTCCCTCACTGTCATTCACTCTCCCCTCACTATCATTCACTCTCTACTCACTGTCATTTCCTCTCCCTATCAGTGTCATTCGCTCTCCCCTCACTGTCATTTCCTCTACCTATCAGGTCATTCACTCTCCCCAAACTGTCATTAAACCTCCCCTCACTGTCATTCACTCACCCCTCACTGTCATTCACTCTCCCTATCACTGTCATTTACTCTCCCCTCACTGTCATTCACTCTCCCCTCACTGTCATTCACTCTCCCCTCACTGACACTCACCTTCCCACTCTGTGATTCAATCTCCCCTCACTGTCATTCACTCTCCCCTCACTAACATTCACTCTCCCCTCACTGTCATTTCCTCTCCCTATCAGTGTCATTCACTCTCCCCTCACTGTCATTTCCTCTCCCAATCAGTGTCCTTCACTCTCCCGTCACTGTCATTCACTCTCCCATCACTGTCATTCACTCGCCCCTCACTGTCATTCACTCACCCCTCACTGGTCATTCACTCTCCCTATCACTGTCATTCACTCTCCGCTCACTGTCATTCACTCTCCCCTCACTGTCATTCACTCTCCCAGCACTGTCACTCACTCTCCCCACACTTTCATTCAATCTCCCCTCATTGTCATTCACTCCCCCCTCACTGTCATTCCAACCCTCTCACTGTCACTCAATCTCCCCTCACTGTCATTCACTCTCCCCCCTCAGTGTCATTCACTCTCCCCTCTTGTCATTCACTCTCCCCTCACTGTCTTTCACTCCCACCACAATGTCACTCACTCTCCCCTCACTGTCATTCACTCTCCCCTCACTGTCATTCACTCTCCCCTCACTGTCATTCACTCTCGCCTCACTGTCATTCACTCAACCTATCACTGTCATTCACTTTCCCCTCACTGTCATTCACTCTCCCCACACTGTCATTCACTCTTCCTATCACTGTCATTCACTCTCCCCTCACTTTCATTCACTCTCCCTCACTGTCATTCACTCTCCCCTCACTGTCACTCACTCTCCCTATCACTGTCATTCACTGTCCCCTCACTGTCATTCACTGTCCCCTCACAGTCACTCACTCTCCCTATCACTGTCATCCACGCCCCCCTCACTGTCATTCACTCACCCCTCACTGTCATTCACTCTCCCTATCACTGTCACTTACTATCCCTCACTGTCATTCACTCTCCCCTCACTATCATTCACTCTCCCCTCATTGTCATTCACTCTCCCTTCACTGTCATTCACTCTCCCCTCACTGACATTCACGATCCCCTCACTGTCATTCACTCTCCCTATCACTGTCATTCACTCTGCCTATCACTGTCAATCACTCTCCCCTCACTGTCATTCACTCTCCCCTCACTGTCATTCACTCTCCCCTCACTGTCATTCACTCTCCCTATCACTGTCATTCACTCTCCCTATCACTGTCATTCACTCTCCCCTCCCTATGATTATCTCTCCCCTCATTGTCATTCACTCTCCCCTCACTGTCATTCACTCACCCCCTCACTGTCATTCACTCTCCCTATCACTGTCATTCACTCTAACCTGACTGTCATTCACTCTCCACTCACTGTCATTAACTCTCCCTATCATTGTCACTCACTCTCCCTCACTGTCATTCACTCTCTCCTCACTATCTTTCACTCTCCACTCACTGTCATTTCCTCTCCCTATCAGTGTCATTCGCTCTCCCCTCACTGTCATTTCCTCTCCCTATCAGGTCATTCACTCTCCCCTCACTGTCATTCACTCTCCCCTCACTGTCATTCACTCACCCCTCACTGTCATTCACTCTCCCTATCACTGTCATTTACTATCCCCTCACTGTCATTCACTCTCCTCTCACTGTCATTCTCTCACCCCTCACTGTCACTCACCTTCGCACTCTGTGATTCACTCTCCCCTCACTGTCACTCACTATCCCCTTACTGTCATTCACACACCCTTCACTGACATTCACTCTCCCCTCACTGTCATTCACTCACCCTATCCCTGTCGTTCACTCTCCCCTCACTGTCATTCACTCTCCCCTCACTGTCATTCACTCTCCCTATCATTGTTATTCACTCTCCCCTCACTGTCATTCACTCTCCCCTCACTGTCATTCACTCTCCCTATCACTGTCATTCACTCTCCCTATCACTGTCATTCACTCTCCCTCACTGCCATTCACTCTCCCCTCACTGTCATTCATTCTCCCTATCATTGTTATTCACTCTCCCCTCACTGTCATTCACTCTCCGCTCACTGTCATTCACTCTCCCTATCACTGTCATTCACTCTCCCCTCACTGTCATTCACTCTCCCCTCACTGTCATTCACTCTCCCCTCACTTTCATTCACTCTCCCCCTCACTGTCATTCACTCTCCCTATCACTGTCATTCACTCTCCCCTGACTGTCATTCACTCTCCCCTCACTGTCATTCACTCTCCCCTCACTGTCATTCACTCTCCCTATCACTGTCATTCACTCTCCCCTCACTGTCATTCACTCTCCCCTCACTGTCATTCACTCTCCCTATCATTGTCACTCACTCTCCCTCACTGTCATTCACTCTCCCCTCACTATCATTCACTCTCTACTCACTGTCATTTCCTCTCCCTATCAGTGTCATTCGCTCTCCCCTCACTGTCATTTCCTCTACCTATCAGGTCATTCACTCTCCCCAAACTGTCATTAAACCTCCCCTCACTGTCATTCACTCACCCCTCACTGTCATTCACTCTCCCTATCACTGTCATTTACTCTCCCCTCACTGTCATTCACTCTCCCCTCACTGTCATTCACTCTCCCCTCACTGACACTCACCTTCCCACTCTGTGATTCAATCTCCCCTCACTGTCATTCACTCTCCCCTCACTAACATTCACTCTCCCCTCACTGTCATTTCCTCTCCCTATCAGTGTCATTCACTCTCCCCTCACTGTCATTTCCTCTCCCTATCAGTGTCCTTCACTCTCCCGTCACTGTCATTCACTCTCCCATCACTGTCATTCACTCGCCCCTCACTGTCATTCACTCACCCCTCACTGGTCATTCACTCTCCCTATCACTGTCATTCACTCTCCGCTCACTGTCATTCACTCTCCCCTCACTGTCATTCACTCTCCCAGCACTGTCACTCACTCTCCCCACACTTTCATTCACTCTCCCCTCTTGTCATTCACTCTCCCCTCACTGTCTTTCACTCCCACCACAATGTCACTCACTCTCCCCTCACTGTCATTCACTCTCCCCTCACTGTCATTCACTCTCCCCTCACTGTCATTCACTCTCGCCTCACTGTCATTCACTCAACCTATCACTGTCATTCACTTTCCCCTCACTGTCATTCACTCTCCCCACACTGTCATTCACTCTTCCTATCACTGTAATTCACTCTCCCCTCACTTTCATTCACTCTCCCTCACTGTCATTCACTCTCCCCTCACTGTCACTCACTCTCCCTATCACTGTCATTCACTGTCCCCTCACTGTCATTCACTGTCCCCTCACAGTCACTCACTCTCCCTATCACTGTCATCCACGCTCCCCTCACTGTCATTCACTCACCCCTCACTGTCATTCACTCTCCCTATCACTGTCACTTACTATCCCTCACTGTCATTCACTCTCCCCTCACTATCATTCACTCTCCCCTCATTGTCATTCACTCTCCCTTCACTGTCATTCACTCTCCCCTCACTGACATTCACGATCCCCTCACTGTCATTCACTCTCCCTATCACTGTCATTCACTCTGCCTATCACTGTCAATCACTCTCCCCTCACTGTCATTCACTCTCCCCTCACTGTCATTCACTCTCCCCTCACTGTCATTCACTCTCCCTATCACTGTCATTCACTCTCCCTATCACTGTCATTCACTCTCCCCTCACTGTCATTCACTCTCCCTATGACTGTCATTCACTCTCCCTATCACTGTCATTCACTCACCCCTCACTGTCATTCACTCTCCCTATCACTGTCATTCACTCTCCCCTCACTGTCATTCACTCTCCCCTCACTGTCATTCACTCTCCGCTCACTGTCACTCACCTTCCCATTTTGTCATTCACTCTCCCCTCACTGTCATTCACTCTCCCCTCACTATCATTAACTCTCCCCTCACTGTCATTCACACCCCCCTTACTGTCATTCAAACCCACTCACTGTCACTCACTCTCCCCTCACTGTCATTCACTCCCCAATCACTGTCATTCACTCTCACCCCTCACTGTCATTCACTCTCCCCTCACTGTCATTCACTCTCCCCTCACTGTCATTCACTCTCCCTATCACTGTCACTCACTCTCCCCTCACAGTCACTCACTCTACCCTCTCTGTCACTGACTCTCCCCTCACTGTCATTCACTCTCCCCATCCCTATCATTCACTCTCCCCTCACTGTCATTCGCTCTCCCCTGACTGTCATTCACTCTCCCCTCATTGTCATTCACTCTCCCCCTCACTTTCATTCACTCGCCTATCACTGTTACTAACTCTCCCTCAGTGACACACACTCTCCCTATCACTGTCATTCACTCTCCCCTCACTGTGACTCACTCTATTCTCACTGTCATTCACTCTCCCCTGTCACACACTCTACCCTCACTGTCATTCACTCTCCCCTCACTGTCATTCACTCCCCCCTCACTGTCACTCACTCTCCCTATCTCTGCCATTCACTCTCTCCTCACTGCCATTCTCTCTCCCCTCACTGTCAATCAATCTCCCCTCACTGTCATTCACTCTCCCCTCACTGTTTTTCACTCTCCCCTCAATGTCATTCACTCACCCTATCACTGTCATTCACTCTCCCCTCACTGTCATTCACTCTCCCCTCACTGTCATTAACTCTCCATATCACTGTCATTCACTCTCACCTCACTGTCATTCACTCTCCCTGCACTGTCATTCATTCTCCCTATCACTGTCATTCACTCTCCCCTCACTGTCATTCACTCTCCCCTCACTGACATTCACTCTCACCTCACTGTCATTCAATCTCCCTATCACTGTCATTCACTCTCCCCTCACTGTCATTCATTCTCCCCTCACTGTCATTCATTCTCCCCTCACTGTCATTAACTCTCCCCTCACTGTCATTCACTCTCCCCTCACTGTCATTCACTCTCCGCTCACTGTCATTCACTCTCCCCTCACTGTCATTCACTCTCGACCTCACTGTCATTCACTGTCCCCTCACTCTCATTCACTCTCCCCTCACTGTCACTCACTCACCCCTCTCTGTCATTCACTCTCCCCTCACTGTCATTCACTCTCCCTATCACTGTCATTCACTCTCCCCTCACTGTCATTCACTCTCCCCTGACTGTCATTCACTCTCCCTATCACTGTCATTTACACTCGCCTCACTGTCATTCACTCTCCCCTCACTGTCATTCACACACCCCTCACTGTCATTCGCTCTCCCCTCACTGTCACTCACTCGCCCCTCACTGTCACTCACTCTCCCTATCACTGTAATATACTCTCCCTCACTGTCATTCACTCTCCCCTCACTGTCATTTACTCTCCCCTCACTGTCACTCACTCTCCCTATCACTGTCATTCACTCTCCACTCACTGTCATTCACTCTGCCTCACTGTCATTCACTCTCCCCTCACTGTCACTCACTCTCCCTATCACGTTCATTAACTCTCCCCTAATTGTCATTCACTCTCCCCTCACTGTCATTCACTCTCCCCTCATTGTCATTCACCCTCCCCTCACTGTCATTCACTCTCCCTATCACGGTCACTGACTCCCCCTCACTGTCATTCACTCTCCCCAAACAATCATTGACTCTCCCCATCACTGTCATTCACTCTCCCTATCACTTTTACTCACTCTCCCTCACTGTCACTCACTCTCCCTATCAGACATTCACTCTTCCCTCACTGTCACTCACTCTCCCCTCACTGTCATTCACTCTCCACTCGCTGTCACTCACTCTACATATCACTGTCATTCACTCCCCCCTCACTGTCACTCACTCTCCCTATCACTGTCATTCACTCTCCCCTCACTGTCATTCCCTCTCCCTTCACTGTCATTCACTCTCCCCTCACTGTCATTCACTCTCCCCTCACTGTCATTCACTCTCCCTATCACTGTCATTCACTCTCCCCTCACTGTAATTCACTCTCCCTATCACTGTTATTCACTCTCCCCTCATTGTCATTCACTCTCCCCTCACTGTCATTCACTCTCCCCTCACTGTCATTCACTCTCCCCTCACTGTCATTCACTCTCCCCTCACTGTCATTCACTCTCCCCACACTGTTATTCACTCTCCCTTCACTGTCATTCACTCACCCCTCACTGTAATTAACTCTCCCTATCATTGTCATTCACTCTCCCCTCATTGTCATTCACTCTCCCCCTCACTGTCATTCACCCGCCTATCACTGTTACTCACTCTCCCTCAGTGAAACTCACTCTCCCTATCACTGTCATTCACTCTCCCCTCACTGTCATTCTCTAACCCCTCACTGTCACTCACTCTCCCATTCGCTGTCATTCACTCTCCGTATCACTGTCATTCACTCCCCCTCACTGTCATTCAGTCTCCATATCACTGTCATACACTCTCTCCTCACTGTCATTCACTCTCCCCTCACTGTCCTTCAATCTCCCCTCACTGTAATTTACTCTCCCCTCACTGTCATTCAATCTCCCCTCACTGTCATTCACTCTCCCCTCACTGTCATACACTCTCCCCCTCACTGTCATTCACACTCCCAATCACTGTCATTCAATCTCCCCTCACTGTCATTCACTCTCCCCTCGCTGTCATTTAGTCTCCCCTCATTGTCACTCAATCACCCTATCACTGTCATTCACTCCCCTCTCACTGTCATTCACTCTCCCCTCACTATCACTAACAGTCCACTCATGGTCATTCACTCTCCCCTCACTGACATTCACTCTCCCCACACTGTCATTCACTCTCCCTATCCCCGTCGTTCACTCTCCCCTCACTGTCATTCACTCTCCTTTTCACTGTCATTCACTCTCCCTATCACAGTCATTCACTCTCCCCTCTCTGTCATTCATTGTCCCTTCACTTTCATTCACTCTCCCCTCACTGTCATTCACTCCCCCCTCACTGTCAATCATTCTCCCCTCACTGTCATTCACTCTCCACTCACTGTCATTCACTATCCCCTCACTGTCATTCACTCACCCTATCACTGTCAATCACTCTCCTCTCACTGTAATTCACTCTCCCTGCACTGTCATTCACTCTCCCAATCACTGTCATTCACTCTCCCCTCTCTGTCATACACACTCCCCTCACTGACATTCACTCTCACCTCACTGTCATTCACTCTCCCTATCACAGTCATTCACTCTCCCCTCACTGTCATTCACTCTCCCCTCACTGTCATTCACTCTCCATATCACTGTCATTCACTCTCCCCTCACTGTCATTCAATCTCCCCTCACTGTCATTATCTCCCCCCTCAATGTCACTCACTCTCCATATCACTGTCGTTCACTCTTCCCTCACTGTCACTCACTCTACCCTCACTGTCATTCACTCTCCCCTGTCTGTCACTCAATCAACCCTCACTGTCATTCACTCTCCCCTCACTGTCATTCACTCCCACCACAATGTCACTCACTCTCCCCTCACTGTCATTCACTCTCCCCTCACTGTCATTCACTCTCCCCTCACTGTCATTCACTCTCGCCTCACTGTCATTCACTCAACCTATCACTGCATTCACTTTCCCCTCACTGTCATTCACTCTCCCCACACTGTCATTCACTCTTCCTATCACTGTCATTCACTCTCCCCTCACTTTCATTCACTCTCCCTCACTGTCATTCACTCTCCCCTCACTGTCACTCACTCTCCCTATCACTGTCATTCACTGTCCCCTCACTGTCATTCACTGTCCCCTCAAAGTCACTCACTCTCCCTATCACTGTCATCCACGCTCCCCTCACTGTCATTCACTCACCCCTCACTGTCATTCACTCTCCCTATCACTGTCACTTACTATCCCTCACTGTCATTCACTCTCCCCTCACTATCATTCACTCTCCCCTCATTGTCATTCACTCTCCCTTCACTGTCATTCACTCTCCCCTCACTGACATTCACGATCCCCTCACTGTCATTCACTCTCCCTATCACTGTCATTCACTCTGCCTATCACTGTCATTCACTCTCCCATCACTGCCATTCATTCTCCCCTCACTGTCATTCACTCTCCCCTCACTGTCATTCACTCTCCCTATCACTGTCATTCACTCTCCCTATCACTGTCATTCACTCTCCCCTCACTGTCATTCACTCTCCCTATGACTGTCATTCACTCTCCCTATCAATGTCATTCACTCACCCCTCACTGTCATTCACTCTCCCTATCACTGTCATTCACTCTCCCCTCACTGTCATTCACTCTCCCCTCACTGTCATTCACTCTCCGCTCACTGTCACTCACCTTCCCATTTTGTCATTCACTCTCCCCTCACTGTCATTCACTCTCCCCTCACTATCATTAACTCTCCCCTCACTGTCATTCACACCCCCCTTACTGTCATTCAAACCCACTCACTGTCACTCACTCTCCCCTCACTGTCATTCACTCCCCAATCACTGTCATTCACTCTCACCCCTCACTGTCTTTCACTCTCCCCTCACTGTCATTCACTCTCCCCTCACTGTCATTCACTCTCCCTATCACTGTCACTCACTCTCCCCTCACAGTCACTCACTCTACCCTCTCTGTCACTGACTCTCCCCTCACTGTCATTCACTCTCCCCATCCCTATCATTCACTCTCCCCTCACTGTCATTCGCTCTCCCCTGACTGTCATTCACTCTCCCCTCATTGTCATTCACTCTCCCCCTCACTGTCATTCACTGGCCTATCACTGTTACTAACTCTCCCTCAGTGACACACACTCTCCCTATCACTGTCATTCACTCTCCCCTCACTGTGACTCACTCTATTCTCACTGTCATTCACTCTCCTCTGTCACGCACTCTACCCTCACTGTCATTCACTCTCCCCTCACTGTCATTCACTCCCCCCTCACTGTCACTCACTCTCCCTATCTCTGCCATTCACTCTCTCCTCACTGCCATTCTCTCTCCCCTCACTGTCAATCAATCTCCCCTCACTGTCATTCACTCTCCCCTCACTGTTTTTCACTCTCCCCTCAATGTCATTCACTCACCCTATCACTGTCATTCACTCTCCCCTCACTGTCATTCACTCTCCCCTCACTGTCATTAACTCTCCCTATCACTGTCATTCACTCTCACCTCACTGTCATTCACTCTCCCTGCACTGTCATTCATTCTCCCTATCACTGTCATTCAATCTCCCCTCACTGTCATTCACTCTCCCCTCACTGACATTCACTCTCACCTCACTGTCATTCAATCTCCCTATCACTGTCATTCATTCTCCCCTCACTGTCATTCATTCTCCCCTCACTGTCATTCATTCTCCCCTCACTGTCATTAACTCTCCCCACACTGTCATTCACTCTCCCCTCACTGTCATTCACTCTCCCCTCACTGTCATTCACTCTCCCCTCACTGTCATTCACTCTCGACCTCACTGTCGTTTACTCTCCCCTCACTCTCATTCACTCTCCCCTCACTGTCACTCACTCTCCCCTCTCTGTCATTCACTCTCCCCTCACTGTCATTCACTCTCCCTATCACTGTCATTCACTCTCCCCTCACTGTCATTCACTCTCCCCTCACTGTCATTCACTCTCCCTATCACTGTCATTTACACTCGCCTCACTGTCATTCACTCTCCCCTCACTGTCATTCACACACCCCTCACTGTCATTCGCTCTCCGCTCACTGTCACTCACTCGCCCCTCACTGTCACTCACTCTCCCTATCACTGTAATATACTCTCCCTCACTGTCATTCACTCTCCCCTCACTGTCATTTACTCTCCCCTCACTGTCACTCACTCTCCCTATCACTGTCAATCACTCTCCACTCACTGTCATTCACTCTGCCTCACTGTCATTCACTCTCCCCTCACTGTCACTCACTCTCCCTATCACGTTCATTAACTCTCCCCTAATTGTCATTCACTCTCCCCTCACTGTCATTCACTCTCCCCTCATTGTCATTCACCCTCCCCTCACTGTCATTCACTCTCCCTATCACGGTCACTGACTCCCCCTCACTGTCATTCACTCTCCCCAAACAATCATTGACTCTCCCCATCACTGTCATTCACTCTCCCTATCACTTTTACTCACTCTCCCTCACTGTCACTCACTCTCCCTATCAGACATTCACTCTTCCCTCACTGTCACTCACTCTCCCCTCACTGTCATTCACTCTCCACTCGCTGTCACTCACTCTACATATCACTGTCATTCACTCCCCCCTCACTGTCACTCACTCTCCCTATCACTGTCATTCACTCTCCCCTCACTGTCATTCCCTCTCCCTTCACTGTCATTCACTCTCCCCTCACTGTCATTCACTCTCCCCTCACTGTCATTCACTCTCCCTATCACTGTCATTCACTCTCCCCTCTCTGTAATTTACTCTCCCTATCACTGTTATTCACTCTCCCCTCATTGTCATTCACTCTCCCCTCACTGTCATTCACTCTCCCCTCACTGTCATTCACTCTCCCCTCACTGTCATTCACTCTCCCCACACTGTAATTCACTCTCCCTTCACTGTCATTCACTCTCCCCTCACTGTAATTAACTCTCCCTATCACTGTCATTCACTCTCCCCTCATTGTCATTCACTCTCCCCCTCACTGTCATTCACCCGCCTATCACTGTAACTCACTCTCCCTCAGTGAAACTCACTCTCCCTATCACTGTCATTCACTCTCCCCTCACTGTCATTCTCTAACCCCTCACTGTCACTCACTCTCCCATTCGCTGTCATTCACTCTCCGTATCACTGTCAATCACTCCCCCCTCACTGTCATTCAGTCTCCATATCACTGTCATACACTCTCTCCTCACTGTCATTCACTCTCCCCTCACTGTCCTTCAATCTCCCCTCACTGTAATTCACTCTCCCCTCACTGTCATTCACTCTCCCCTCACTGTCATTCACTCTCCCCTCACTGTCATACACTCTCCCCTCACTGTCATTCAGACTCCCAATCACTGTCATTCACTCTCCCCTCACTGTCATTCACTCTCCCTCTCACTGTCATTCACTCTCCCTCACTGTAATTCACTCTCCCTATCACTGTCATTCACTCTCCCTATCACTGTCATTCACTCTCCCCTCACTGTCATTCACTTTCCCCTCACTGTCATTCATTCTCCCCTCACTGTCATTCTCTCCACCCTCAGTGCCACTCACTCTCCAAATCGCTGTCATTCACTCTCCGTATAACTGTCATTCACTCTCCCCTCACTGTCATTCACTCTCCATAACACTATCATACACTCTCCCCTGGCTGTCATACACTCTCCCCTCACTGTCATTCACTCTCCCCTCACTGTCACTCACTCTCCCCTCACTGTCATTCACTCTCCCTATCACTGTCATTCACTCTGCGTATCACTGTCATTCACTCTCACCTCACTGTCATAAACTCTCCCCTCACTATCATTCACTCTCCCCTCACTGTCATTCACTCTCCCTATCACTGTCACTCACTCCCCCTCACTGTCATTCACTCTCCCCTCACAATCATTCACTCTCCCCCTCACTGTCATTCACTCTCCTGTCACTGTAATTCACTCTCCCTATCAGTGTCATTCACTCTCCCTATCACTGTCATTCACTCTCCCCTCACTGTCATTCACTCTCCCCTCACTGTCATTCACTCTCCCCTCACTGTCATTCACTCTCCCTATCACTGTCATTCACTCTCCCCTCACTGTCATTCTCTCCCCCCTCACTGTCACTCACTCTCCCAATCACTGTCATTCACTCTCCGTATCACTGTCATTCACTCTCCCCTCACTGTCATACACTCTCCCCTCACTGTCATTCAGACTCACTATCACTGTCATTCAATCTCCCCTCGCTGTCATTCACTCTCCCCTCGCTGTCATTCAGTCTCCCCTCACTGTCACTCACTCACCCTATCACTGTCATTCACTCCCCTCTCACTGTCATTCAGTCTCCCTTCACTGTCACTAACACTCCCCTCACGGTCATTCACTCTCCCCTCACTGTCCTTCACTCTCCCCTCACTGTCATTCACTCTCCCTATCCCGGTCGTTCTCTCTCCCCTCACTGTCATTCACTCTCCTTATCACTGTCATTCACTCTCCCTATCACTGTCATTCACACTCCCTTCACTGTCATTCACACTCCCCTCACTGTCATTCACTCTCCCCTCACTGTCATTCACTACTCCCTCACTGTCAATCACTCTCCCCTCACTGTCATTCACTCACCGCTCACTGTCATTCAATCTCCCCTCACTGTCATTCACTGTCCCCTCAATGTCATACACTCTCCCCTCACACTGTCATTCACTCTCCCCTCACTGTCATTCACTCTCCCCATCACTGTCATTCACTCTCCCTATCACTATCATTCACTCTCCCCTCACTGTCATTCACTGTCCCCTCACTGTCATTCACTCTCCCCTCACTGTCATTCACTCTCCCCTCACTGTCATTCACTCCCCCTTCACTGTCATTCACTGTCCATTGACTGTCATTGACTCTCCCCTCACTGTCATTCACTGTCCCCTCAATGTCATACACTCTCCCCTCACACTGTCATTCACTCTCCCCTCACTGTCATTCACTCTCCCCTCACTGTCACTCACTCTCCCCTCACTGTCATTCACTGACCCCTCACTGTCATTCATTCTCCCCTCAGTGTCATTCCCTCTCCCCTCACTGTCACTCAATCTCCCCTCACTGTCATTCACTCTACCCTCACTGTCATTCACTCTCCCCTCACTGTCACTCACTCTCCCTTCACTGTCATTCACTCTACCCTCACTGTTTTTCACTCTCCCCTCACTTTCACTCACTCTCCATATCACTGCCATTCACTCTCCCTCACTGTCATTCACTCTCCCTATCACTGTCACTCACTCCCCCTCACTGTCATTCACTCTCCCCTCACAATCATTCACTCTCCCCCTCACTGTCATTCACGCTCCCTATCACTGTTACTCACTCTCCCTCACTGTCATTCACTCTCCCCTCACTGTCATTCACTCTCCATTCAGTGTCATTCACTCTCCCCTCACTGTCATTCACTTCCCCCTCACTGTCACTCATTCTCCCTATCACAGTCATTCACTCTCCCCTCACTGTCACTCACTCTCCCCTCAGTCATTCACGCTCCCCTCACTGTCATTCACTCTCCCCTCACTGTCATTCACTCTCCCCTCACTGTCATTCACTCTCCCTAGCACTGTCATTCACTCTCCTCTCACTGTCATTCACTCTCACATCACTGTCATTCATTCTCCCTATCACTGTCATTCACTCTCCCCTCACTGTCATTCAATCTCCCCTGACTGTGATTCACTCTCCCCTCACTGTCATTCACTCTCCCTCACTGTCACTCACTCTCCCTATCAGTCATTCACTCTCCCCACACTGTCGCTCTCTCTCCCCTCACTGTCATTCACTCTGCACTCGCTGTCACTCACTCTACATATCACTGTCAATCACTCCCCCCTCATTGTCACTCAATCTACCTATCACTGTCATTCACTCCCCCCTCACTGTCACTCACTCTCCCTATCACTGTCATTCACTCTCCCCTCACTGTCATTCACTATCCCCTCACTGTCATTCACTCTCCCTCTCACTCTCATTCACTCTCCCCTCACTGTAATTCACTCTCCCTATCACTGTCATTCACTCTCCCCATCACTGTCATTCACTCTCCCCTCACTGTCATTCACTCTCCCCTCACTATCATTCATTCTCCCCTCACTGTCATTCTCTCCCACCTCAGTGTCACTCACTCTACCAATCGCTGTCATTCACTCTCCGTATCACTGTCATTCACTCTCCCCTCACTGTCATTCACTATCCGTATCACTGTCATACACTCTCCCCTCACTGTCATTCACTCTCCCCTCACTGTCATTCACTCTCACCTCACTTTAATTCACTCACCCCTCACTGTCATTCTCTCCCCCCTCACTGTCACTCACTCTCCCAATCACTGTCATTCACTCTCCGTATCACGGTCATTCACTCTCCCCTCACTGTCATACACTCTCCCCTCACTGTCATTCACTCTCCCCTCACTGTCATTCACTCTCCCTATCACTGTCACTAACTCCCCCTCACTGTCATTCACTCTCCCCTCACAATCATTCACTCTCCCCCTCACTGTCATTCACTCTCCCCTCACTGTAATTCACTCTCCCTATCAGTGTCATTCACTCTCCCTATCACTGTCATTCACTCTCCCCTCACTGTCATTCACTCTCCCCTCACTGTCATTCACTCTCCCCTCACTGTCATTCACTGTCCCCTCACTGCCATTCTCTCACCCCTCACTGTCAATCAATCTCCCATTCGCTGTCATTCACTCTCCGTATCACTGTCATTCACTCCACCCTCACTGTCATTCAGTCTCCATATCACTGTCATTCACTCTCCCCTCACAATCATTCACTCTCCCCCTCACTGTCATTGACTCTCCCCTCACTGTAATTCACTCTCCCTATCAGTGTCATTCACTCTCCCTATCACTGTCATTCACTCTCCCCTCACTGTCATTCACTCTCCCCTCACTGTCATTCACTCTCCCCTCACTGTCCTTCACTCTCCCCTCACTGTCATTCATTGTCCCCTCACTGTCATTCTCTCACCCCTCACTGTCAATCAATCTCCCATTCGCTGTCATTCACTCTCCGTATCACTGTCATTCACTCCACCCTCAGTGTCATTCAGTCTCCATATCACTGTCATTCACTCTCCCCTCACTGTCCTTCACTCTGCCCTCACTGTAATTCACTCTCAACTCACTGTCATTCTCTCCCCACTCACTGTCATTCACTCTCCCAATCACTGTCATTCACGCTCCGTATCACTGTAATTCACTCTCCCCTCACTGTCATACACTCTCCCCACACTGTCATTCACACTCCCTATCACTGTCATTCAATCTCCGCTCACTGTCATTCACTCTCCCCTCGCTGTCATTCAGTCTCCGCTCACTGTCACTCACAAACCCTATCACTGTCATTCACTCCCCTCTCACTGTCATTCACTCTCCCCTCACTGTCACTAACACTCCCATCACGATCATTCACTACCCCCTCACTGTCATTCAATCACCCTATCCCGGTCGTTCGCTCTCACCTCACTGTCATTCACTCTCCTTATCACTGTCATTCACTCTCCCTATCACTGTCATTCGCTCTCCCCTCACTGTCATTCACACTCCCCTCACTGTCATTTACTCTCCCCTCTCTGTCATTCATTGTCCCCTCACTGTCATTGACTCTCCCCTCACTGTCATTCACTCCTTCCTCACTGTCAATCACTCTCCCCTCACTGTCATTCACTCTCCCCTCACTGTCATTCACTCTCCCCTCACTGTCATTCACTCTCCCCTCACTGTCATTCACTCCCCCTTCACTGTCATTCACTGTCCACTCACTGTCATTGACTCTCCCCTCACTGTCATTCACTCTACCCTCACTGTAACTCACTCTCCCCTCACTGTCATTCACTCTCCCCTCAATGTCATTCACTCTCCCCTCTCACTGTCATTCACTCTCCCCTCTCACTGTCATTCACTCTCCCTATCACTGTTATTGACTCTCCCCCCTCACTGTCATTCACTCTCCCCTCACTGTCAATCACTCCCCCCTCACTGTCATTCACTCTTCCCTCACTGTCATTCACTCTCCCTATCATTTTCATTCACTGTCCGCTCACTGTTATTCACTGTCCCCTCACTGTCATTCACTCTCCCCTCACTGTCATTCACGCTCCCCTCACTGTCATTCACTCTCCCTATCACTGTCACTCACTCTCACCTCACTGACATTCATTCTCCCCTCACTGTCACTCACTCTCCCCTCACTGTCATTCACTGTCCCCTCACTGTCATTCATTCTCCCCTCACTGTCATTCACTCTCCCCTCACTGTCACTCACTCTCCCCTCAGTGTCATTCACTCTCCCTATCACTGTCACTCACGTTCCGCTCACTGTCATTCACTCTCCCCTCACTGTCACTCACTCTCCCCTCACTGTCATTCACTCTCCCTATCACTGTCACTCACTTTCCCCTCACTGTCATTCACTCTCCCCTCACTGTCATTCACTCTCCCAATCACTGTCACTCACTTTCCCCTCACTGTCATTCACTCTCCCCTCACTGTCATTCACTCTCCCCTCTCTGTCACTCACTCTTCCCTCACTGTCATTCACTCTACCCTCACTGTCATTCACTCTCCCCTCACATTCACTCAATCTCCATATCACTGCCATTCACTCTCCCTCACTGTCATTCACTCTCCCTATCACTGTCACTCACTCACCCTCACTGTCAGTCACTCTTCCCTCACAATCATTCACTCTCCCCCTCACTGTCATTCACTCTCCCTATCACTGTTCCTCACTCACCCTCACTGTCACTCTCTCTCCCATCATTGTCATTCACTCTGCACTCGCTGTCACTCACTCTACCTGTCACTGTCATTCACTCACCCCTCATTGTCACTCAATCTACCTTTCAATGTGATTCACTCCCCCTCACTGTCACTCACTCTCCCTATCACTGTCACTCACTCTCCCCTCACTGTCATTCACTCTCCCCTCACTGTCACTCACTCTCCCTATCACTGTCACTCACTCTCCCCTCACTGTCATTCACTCTCCCCTCACTGTAATTCACTCTCCCAATCGCTGTCATTCACTCTCTGTATCACTGTCATTCACTCTCACCTCACTGTCATTCACTCTCCCCTACTGTCATTCACTCTCCCCTCATTGTCATTCACTCTCCATATCACTGTCATTCACTCTCCCCTCACTGTCATTCTCTCCCCCCTCAGTGTCACTCACTCTCCCAATCGCTGTCATTCACTCTCCCCTCACTGTCATTCACTCTCCCTTCACTGTCATTCACTCTCCCCTCACTGTCATTCACTCTCCCCTCACTGTCATTCACTCTCCCTATCACTGTCAGTCACTCTCCCCTCACTGTAATTCAGTGTCCCTATCACTGTCATTCACACTCCCTATCACTGTCATTCACTCTCCACTCACTGTCATTCACTCTCCCCTCACTGTAATTCACTCTCCCCTCACTGTCATTCTCTCCCCCCTCACTTTCAATCACTCTTCCAAATGCTGTCATTCACTCTCCCTATCACTGTCATTCACTCTCCCCTACTGTCATTCACTCTCCATATCACTGTCATACACTCTCCCCTCACTGTCATTCACTCTCCCCTCACTGTCATTCACTCTCCCCTCACTGTAATTCACTCTCCCCTCACTGTCATTCTCTCTCCCCTCACTGTCATTCAGTCTCCCCGCACTGTCATTCACTCTCCCCTCTCTGTCATTCACTCTCCGTATCACTGTCATTCACTCTCCCCTCACTGTCATACACTCTCCCCTCACTGTCATTCAGACACCCCTCACTGTCATTCACTCTCCCTATCCCGGTCGTTCACTCTCCCCTCACTGTCACTCACTCTCCCCTCACTGTCATTCACTCTCCCTACCAGTGTCATTCACTCTCCCCTCACTGTCATTCACACTCCCCTCACTGTCATTTACTCTCCCCTCTGTGTCATTCATTCTCCCCTCAATGTCATTCACTCTCCCCTCACTGTCATTCACTCTGCCCTCACTGTCATTCAGTCTCCCCTCACTGTCATTCACTCTCCTCTCACTGTCATTCACTCCCCCTTCACTGTTATTCACTGTCCACTCACTGTCATTGACTCTCCCCTCACTGTCAATCACTCTCCCCTCACTGTCACTCACTCACCCCTCACTTTCATTCACTCTCCCCTCAATGTCATTCAATCTCCCCTCTCACTGTCATTCACTCTCCCCTCACTGTCATTCACTCTCCCTATCACTGTCATTCAATCTCCCCCCTCACTCTCATTCACTCTCCCGATCACTGTCATTCACTCTCCCCTCACTGTATTTCACTGTCCCCTCACTGTCATTCACTCTCCGCTAACTGTCATTCACAATCCCCTCACTGTCATTCACTCCCCCCTCACTGTCATTCACTCTCCACTCACTGTCATTCACTCTCACCTCACTGTCATTCACTCTCCCCTCACTGTCATTCCCTCTCCCCTCACTGTCACTCACTATCCCCTCACTGTCATTCACTCTCCCCTCACTGTAACTCACTCTCCCCTCACTGTCATTCACTCTCCCCTCACTGTCATTCACTCTCCCTCACTGTCATTCACTCTACCCTCACTGTCATTCACTCTCCCCTCACTGTCAATCACTATCCCTATCACTGTCATTCACAATCCCTCACTGTCATTCACTCTCCCCTCACTGTCATTCACTCTCCCCTCACTGTAACTCACTCTCCCCTCACTGTCATTCACTCTCCCCTCACTGTCATTCACTCTACCCTCACTGTCATTCACTCTCCCCTCACTGTCAATCACTATCCCTATCACTGTCATTCACAATCCCTCACTGTCATTCACTCTCCCCTCACTGTCATTCACTCTCCCCTCACTGTAACTCACTCTCCCCTCACTGTCATTCACTCTCCCCTCACTGTCATTCACTCTCCCTCACTGTCATTCACTCGCCCTATCACTGTCACTCACTCCCCCTCACTGTCATTCACTCTCCCCTCACAATCATTCACTCTCCCCCTCACTGTCATTCAGTCTCCCTATCACTGTTACTCACTCTCCCTCACTGTCACTCACTCTCCCTATCAGTCATTCACTCTACCCTCACTGACACTCACTCTCCCCTCACTGTCATTCACTCTGCACTCGCTGTCACTCACTCTACCTATCACTGTCATTCACTCCCCCCTCACTGTCACTCACTCTACCTATCACTGCCATTCACTCTCCCCCCACTGTTATACACTCTACCCTCACTGTCATTCACTCTCCCCTCACTCACATTCACTCTCCACTCACTGTCATTCACTCTCCCCTCACTGTCCTTCACTCTGCCCTCACTGTAATTCACTCTCAACTCACTGTCATTCTCTCCCCACTCACTGTCATTCACTCTCCCAATCACTGTCATTCACGCTCCATATCACTGTAATTCACTCTCCCCTCACTGTCATACACTCTCCCCACACTGTCATTCACACTCCCTATCACTGTCATTCAATCTCCGCTCACTGTCATTCACTCTCCTCTCACTGTCATTCACTCTCCCCTCACTGTCATTCACTCTCCCTATCACTGTCATTCAATCTCCCCCCTCACTCTCATTCACTCTCCCGATCACTGTCATTCACTCTCCCCTCACTGTCATTCACTGTCCCCTCACTGTCATTCACTCTCCGCTAACTGTCATTCACAATCCCCTCACTGTCATTCACTCCCCCCTCACTGTCATTCACTCTCCACTCACTGTCATTCACTCTCACCTCACTGTCATTCACTCTCCCCTCACTGTCATTCCCTCTCCCCTCACTGTCACTCACTATCCCCTCACTGTCATTCACTGTCCCCTCACTGTCATTCACTCTCCCCTCACTGTCATTCACTCTCCCATCACTGTCACTCACCATCCCCTCACTGTCATTCACTCTCCCTATCACAGTCACTCACTGTCCCCTCGCTATCATTCACTCTCCCCTCACTGTCATTCACTCTCCCCGCACTGTCACTCACTCTCCCCTCACTGTCATTCACTCTACCCTCACTGTCATTCACTCTCCCCTCACTGTCAATCACTATCCCTATCACTGTCATTCACAATCCCTCACTGTCATTCACTCTCCCCTCACTGTCATTCACTCTCCCCTCACTGTAACTCACTCTCCCCTCACTGTCATTCACTCTGCCCTCACTGTAATTCACTCTCAACTCACTGTCATTCTCTCCCCACTCACTGTCATTCACTCTCCCAATCACTGTCATTCACGCTCCATATCACTGTAATTCACTCTCCCCTCACTGTCATACACTCTCCCCACACTGTCATTCACACTCCCTATCACTGTCATTCAATCTCCGCTCACTGTCATTCACTCTCCCCTCACTGTCATTCACTTTCCCCTCACTGTCACTCACTTTCCCGTCACTGTCTTTCACTCTCCCCTCACTGTCATTCACTCACCCCTCACTGTCACTCACTCTCCCCTCACTGTCATTCAATATGCCCTCACTTTCATTCACTCCCCCCTCACTGTCATTCACTCTCCCCTCACTGTCATTCACTCACCCTATCACTGTCATTCACTCTCCCCTCACTGTCATTCACTCTCCCCTCACTGTCATTCACTCTCCCCTTACTGTCACTCACTCTCCCTATCAGTGTCATTCACTCTCCCCTAACTGTCATTCACTCTCCCTCACTGTCATTCACTCTCCCCTCACTGTCATTCACTCTCCCCTCACTATCATTCACCGTCCCCTCACTGTTATTCACTCTCCCCTCACTGTCACTCACTCTACCCTCACTGTCATTCACTCTCCCCTCACAATCATTCACTCTCCCCCTCACTGTCATTCACTCTCCCTATCACTGTTACTCACTCTCCCTCACTGTCACTCACTCTCCCTATCAGTCATTCACTCTCCCCTCACTGTCGCTCTCTCTCCCCTCACTGTCATTCACTCTGCACTCGCTGTCACTCACTCTACCTATCACTGTCATTCACTCCCCCCTCATTGTCACTCAATCTACCTATCACTGACATTCACTCCCCCCTCACTGTCACTCACTCTCCCTATCACTGTCATTCACTCTCCCCTCACAATCATTCACTCTCCCCCTCACTGTCATTCACTCTCCCTATCACTGTTACTCACTCTCCCTCACTGTCACTGACTCTCCCTATCAGTCATTCACTCTCCCCTCACTGTCACTCTCTCTCCCCTCACTGTCATTCACTCTGCACTCGCTGTCACTCACTCTACCTATCACTGTCATTCACTCCCCCCTCATTGTCACTCACTCTCCCTCTCACTGTCATTCACTCTCCCCTCACTGTAATTCACTCTCCCTATCACTGTCATTCACTCTCCCTATCACTGTCATTCACTCTCCCCTCACTGTCATTCACTTTCCCCTCACTGTCATTCATTCTCCCCTCACTGTCATTCTCTCCACCCTCAGTGTCATTCACTCTCCCAATCGCTGTCATTCACTCTCCGTATAAGTGTCATTCACTCTCCCCTCACTGTTATTCACTCTCCATAACACTGTGATACACTCTCCCCTGACTGTCATACACTCTCCCCTCACTGTCATTCACTCTCCCCTCACTGTCACTCACTCTCCCCTCACTGTCATTCACTCTCCCTATCACTGTCATTCACTCTGCGTATCACTGTCATTCACTCTCCCCTCACTGTCATAAACTCTCCCCTCACTATCATTCACTCTCCCCTCACTGTCATTCACTCTCCCCTCACTGTCATTCACTCTCCCCTCACTGTAACTCACTCTCCCTATCACTGTCATTCACTCTCCCCTCACTGTCATTCTCTCCCCCCTCACTGTCAGTCACTCTCCCAATCACTGTCATTCACTCTCCGTATCACTGTCATTCACTCTCCGTATCACTGTCATTCAATCTCCCCTCGCTGTCATTCACTCTCCCCTCGCTGTCATTCAGTCTCCCCTCACTGTCACTCACTCACCCTATCACTGTCATTCACTCCCCTCTCACTGTCATTCAGTCTCCCTTCACTGTCACTAACACTCCCCTCACGGTCATTCACTCTCCCCTCACTGTCCTTCACTCTCCCCTCACTGTCATTCACTCTCCCTATCCCGGTCGTTCTCTCTCCCCTCACTGTCATTCACTCTCCTTATCACTGTCATTCACTCTCCCTATCACTGTCATTCACACTCCCCTCACTGTCATTCACACTCCCCTCACTGTCATTCACTCTCCCCTCTCTGTCATTCACTACTCCCTCACTGTCAATCACTCTCCCCTCACTGTCATTCACTCACCGCTCACTGTCATTCAATCTCCCCTCACTGTCATTCACTGTCCCCTCAATGTCATACACTCTCCCCTCACACTGTCATTCACTCTCCCCTCACTGTCATTCACTCTCCCCCTCACTGTCATTCACTCTCCCTATCACTATCATTCACTCTCCCCTCACTGTCATTCACTGTCCCCTCACTGTCATTCACTCTCCCCTCACTGTCATTCACTCTCCCCTCACTGTCATTCACTCCCCCTTCACTGTCATTCACTGTCCATTGACTGTCATTGACTCTCCCCTCACTGTCATTCACTCTCCCCTCACTGTCTCTCACTCTCCCCTCACTGTCATTCACTGTCCCCTCAATGTCATACACTCTCCCCTCACACTGTCATTCACTCTCCCCTCACTGTCATTCACTCTCCCCTCACTGTCACTCACTCTCCCCTCACTGTCATTCACTGACCCCTCACTGTCATTCATTCTCCCCTCAGTGTCATTCCCTCTCCCCTCACTGTCACTCAATCTCCCCTCACTGTCATTCACTCTACCCTCACTGTCATTCACTCTCCCCTCACTGTCACTCACTCTCCCTTCACTGTCATTCACTCTACCCTCACTGTTTTTCACTCTCCCCTCACTTTCACTCACTCTCCATATCACTGCCATTCACTCTCCCTCACTGTCATTCACTCTCCCTATCACTGTCACTCACTCCCCCTCACTGTCATTCACTCTCCCCTCACAATCATTCACTCTCCCCCTCACTGTCATTCACTCTCCCTATCACTGTTACTCACTCTCCCTCACTGTCATTCACTCTCCCCTCACTGTCATTCACTCTCCATTCAGTGTCATTCACTCTCCCCTCACTGTCATTCACTTCCCCCTCACTGTCACTCATTCTCCCTATCACAGTCATTCACTCTCCCCTCACTGTCACTCACTCTCCCCTCAGTCATTCACGCTCCCCTCACTGTCATTCACTCTCCCCTCACTGTCATTCACTCTCCCCTCACTGTCATTCACTCTCCCTAGCACTGTCATTCACTCTCCCCTCACTGTCATTCACTCTCCCATCACTGTCATTCATTCTCCCTATCACTGTCATTCACTCTCCCCTCACTGTCATTCAATCTCCCCTGACTGTGATTCACTCTCCCCTCACTGTCATTCACTCTCCCTCACTGTCACTCACTCTCCCTATCAGTCATTCACTCTCCCCACACTGTCGCTCTCTCTCCCCTCACTGTCATTCACTCTGCACTCGCTTTCACTCACTCTACATATCACTGTCAATCACTCCCCCCTCATTGTCATTCAATCTACCTATCACTGTCATTCACTCCCCCCTCACTGTCACTCACTCTCCCTATCACTGTCATTCACTCTCCCCTCACTGTCATTCACTATCCCCTCACTGTCATTCACTCTCCCTCTCACTGTCATTCACTCTCCCCTCACTGTAATTCACTCTCCCTATCACTGTCATTCACTCTCCCTATCACTGTCATTCACTCTCCCCTCACTGTCATTCACTCTCCCCTCACTGTCATTCATTCTCCCCTCACTGTCATTCTCTCCCACCTCAGTGTCACTCACTCTACCAATCGCTGTCATTCACTCTCCGTATCACTGTCATTCACTCTCCCCTCACTGTCATTCACTATCCCCTCACTGTCATTCACTCTCCCCTCACTGTCATTCACTCTCCCCTCACTGTCATTCACTGACCCCTCACTGTCATTCATTCTCCCCTCAGTGTCATTCCCTCTCCCCTCACTGTCACTCAATCTCCCCTCACTGTCATTCACTCTACCCTCACTGTCATTCACTCTCCCCCCACTGTCACTCACTCTCCCTTCACTGTCATTCACTCTACCCTCACTGATTTTCACTCTCCCCTCACTTTCACTCACTCTCCATATCACTGCCATTCACTCTCCCTCACTGTCATTCACTCTCCCTATCACTGTCACTCACTCCCCCTCACTGTCATTCACTCTCCCCTCACAATCATTCACTCTCCCCCTCACTGTCATTCACTCTCCCTATCACTGTTACTCACTCTCCCTCACTGTCATTCACTCTCCCCTCACTGTCATTCACTCTCCATTCCTTTTCATTCACTCTCCCCTCACTGTCATTCACTTCCCCCTCACTGTCACTCATTCTCCCTATCACAGTCATTCACTCTCCCCTCACTGTCACTCACTCTCCCCTCAGTCATTCACGTTCCCCTCACTGTCATTCACTCTCCCCTCACTGTCATTCACTCTCCCCTCACTGTCATTCACTCTCCCTAGCACTGTCATTCACTCTCCCCTCACTGTCATTCACTCACCCATCACTGTCATTCATTCTCCCTATCACTGTCATTAACTCTCCCCTCACTGTCATTCAGTCTCCCCTGACTGTGATTCACTCTCCCCTCACTGTCATTCACTCTCCCTCACTGTCACTCACTCTCCCTATCAGTCATTCACTCTCCCCACACTGTCGCTCTCTCTCCCCTCACTGTCATTCACTCTGCACTCGCTGTCACTCACTCTACATATCACTGTCAATCACTCCCCCCTCATTGTCACTCAATCTACCTATCACTGTCATTCACTCCCCCCTCACTGTCACTCACTCTCCCTATCACTGTCATTCACTCTCCCCTCACTGTCATTCACTATCCCCTCACTGTCATTCACTCTCCCTCTCACTCTCATTCACTCTCCCCTCACTGTAATTCACTCTCCCTATCACTGTCATTCACTCTCCCTATCACTGTCATTCACTCTCCCCTCACTGTCATTCACTCTCCCCTCACTGTCCTTCATTCTCCCCTCACTGTCATTCTCTCCCACCTCAGTGTCACTCACTCTACCAATCGCTGTCATTCACTCTCCGTATCACTGTCATTCACTCTCCCCTCACTGTCATTCACTATCCGTATCACTGTCATACACTCTCCCCTCACTGTCATTCACTCTCCCCTCACTGTCATTCACTCTCACCTCACTTTAATTCACTCACCCCTCACTGTCATTCTCTCCCCCCTCACTGTCACTCACTCTCCCAATCACTGTCATTCACTCTCCGTATCACTGTCATTCACTCTCCCCTCACTGTCATACACTCTCCCCTCACTGTCATTCACTCTCCCCTCACTGTCATTCACTCTCCCTATCACTGTCACTAACTCCCCCTCACTGTCATTCACTCTCCGTATCACGGTCATTCACTCTCCCCCTCACTGTCATTCACTCTCCCCTCACTGTAATTCACTCTCCCTATCACTGTCATTCACTCCCCGCTCACTGTCATTCACTCCACCCTCACTGTCATTCAGTCTCCATATCACTGTCATTCACTCTCCCCTCACAATCATTCACTCTCCCCCTCACTGTCATTCACTCTCCCCTCACTGTTATTCACTCTCCCTATCACTGTCATTCACTCTCCCTATCACTGTCATTCACTCTCCGCTCACTGTCATTCACTCTCCCCTCACAGTCATTCACTCTCCCCTCACTGTCATTCACTGTCCCCTCACTGCCATTCTCTCACCCCTCACTGTCAATCAATCTCCCATTCGCTGTCATTCACTGTCCGTATCACTGTCATTCAGTCCACCCTCACTGTCATTCAGTCTCCATATCACTGTCATTCACTCTCCCCTCACTGTCCTTCACTCTCCCCTCACTGTAATTCACTCTCAACTCACTGTCATTCTCTCCCCCCTCTCTGTCACTCACTCTCCCAATCACTGTCATTCACGCTCCGTATCACTGTAATTCACTCTCCCCTCACTGTCATACACTCTCCCCTCACTGTCATTCACACTCCCTAACACTGTCATTCAATCTCCCCTCACTGTCATTCACTCTCCCCTCGCTGTCATTCAGTCTCCGCTCACTGTCACTCACTCACCCTATCACTGTCATTTACTCCCCTCTCACTGTCATTCACTCTCCCCTCACTGTCACTAACACTCCCCTCACGGTCATTCACTACCCCCTCACTGTCATTCACTCTCCCAATCCCGGTCGTTCGCTCTCCCCTCACTGTCATTCACTCTCCCTATCCCTGTCATTCACTCTCCCCTCACTGTCACTCACTCCCCCCTCACTGTCATTCACTCTCCCTATCACTGTCACTCACTTTACCCTCACTGTCATTCACTCTCCCCTCACTGTCATTCACTCTCCGCTCACTGTAACTCACTCTCCCCTCTCTGTCATTCACTCTCCCCTCACTGTCATTCACTCTCCCTCACTGTCATTCACTCTCCCTATCACTGCCACTCACTCTCCCTCACTGTCATTCACTCTCCCCTCACAATCATTCACTCTCCCCCTCACTGTCATTCAGTCTCCCTATCACTGTTACTCACTCTCCCTCACTGTCACTCACTCTCCCTATCAGTCATTCACTCTACCCTCACTGACACTCACTCTCCCCTCACTGTCATTCACTCTGCACTCGCTGTCACTCACTCTACCTATCACTGTCATTCACTCCCCCCTCACTGTCACTCACCCACCTATCACTGTCATTCACTCTCCCCCCACTGTTATACACTCTACCCTCACTGTCATTCACTCTCCCCTCACTGTCATTCACTCTCCCCTCACTGTCATTCACTCTCCCCTCACTTTCATTCTCTACCCCCTCACTGTCACTCACTCTCCCAATCACTGTCACTCACTCACCCTATCAAAGTCATTCACTCTCCCCTCACTCTCATTCACTCTCCCCTCACTGTCATTCACTCTCCCTATCACTGTCTTTCACTCCTACCTCACTCTCATTCACTCTCCCCTCACTGTCATTCACACGCCCCTCACTGTCACTCAATCTCCCCTCACTGTCATTCACTCTCCCCCTCACTGTCATTCACTCATCCTATCACTGTTACTCACTCTCCCTCACTGTCACTCACTCTCCCTATCAGTCATTCACTCTCCCCACACTGTCGCTCTCTCTCCCCTCACTGTCATTCACTCTGCACTCGCTGTCACTCACTCTACATATCACTGTCATTCACTCCCCCCTCATTGTCACTCAATCTACCTATCACTGTCATTCACTCCCCCCTCACTGTCACTCAGTCTCCCTATCACTGTCATTCACTCTCCCCTCACTGTCATTCACTCTCCCTCTCACTGTCATTCACTCCCCCCTCACTGTCACTCACTCTCCCTATCACTGTCATTCACTCTCCCCTCACTGTCATTCACTCTCCCTCTCACTGTCATTCACTCTTCCCTCACTGCAATTCACTCTCCCTATCACTGTCATTCACTCTCCCTATCACTGTCATTCACTCTCCCCTCACTGTCATTAACTCTCTCCTCACTGTCGTTCATTCTCCCCTCACTGTCATTCTCTCCCACCTCAGTGTCACTCACTCTACCAATCGCTGTCATTCACTCTCCGTATCAATGTCATTCACTCTCCCCTCACTGTCATTCACTCTCCGTATCACTGACATACACTCTCCCCTCACTGTCATTCACTCTCCCCTCACTGTCATTCACTCTCACCTCACTTTAATTCACTCACCCCTCACTGTCATTCTCTCCCCCCTCACTGTCACTCACTCTCCCAATCACTGTCATTCACACTCCGTATCACGGTCATTCACTCTCCCCTCATTGTCATACACTCTCCCCTCACTGTCATTCACTCTCCCCTCACTGTCATTCACTCTCCCTATCAATGTCACTAACTCCCCCTCACTGTCATTCACTCTCCCCTCGCAATGATTCACTCTCCCCCTCACTGTCATTCACTCTCCCCTCACTGTAATTCACTCTCCCTATCAGTGTCATTCACTCTCCCTATCACTGTCATTCACTCTCCCCTCACTGTCATTCACTCTCCCCTCACTGTCATTCACTCTCCCCTCACTGTCATTCACTCTCCCCTCACTGTCAATCACTCTCCCCTCACTGTCATTCACTCTCCCCTCACTGTCATTCACTCCCCTCTCACTGTCATTCACTCTCCCCTCACTGTCACTAACACTCCCATCACGATCATTCACTACCCCCTCACTGTCATTCAATCTCCCTATCCCGGTCGTTCGCTCTCACCTCACTGTCATTCACTCTCCTTATCACTGTCATTCACTCTCCCTATCACTGTCATTCGCTCTCCCCTCACTGTCATTCACACTCCCCTCACTGTCATTTACTCTCCCCTCTCTGTCATTCATTGTCCCCTCACTGTCATTGACTCTCCCCTCACTGTCATTCACTCCTTCCTCACTGTCAATCACTCTCCCCTCACTGTCATTCACTCTCCCCTCACTGTCATTCACTCTCCCCTCACTGTCATTCACTCTCCCCTCACTGTCATTCACTCCCCCTTCACTGTCATTCACTGTCCACTCACTGTCATTGACTCTCCCCTCACTGTCATTCACTCCACCCTCAATGTAACTCACTCTCCCCTCACTGTCATTCACTCTCCCCTCAATGTCATTCACTCTCCCCTCTCACTGTCATTCACTCTCCCCTCACTGTCATTCACTCTCCCTATCACTGTTATTCACTCTCCCCCCTCACTGTCATTCACTCTCCCCTCACTGTCAATCACTCCCCCCTCACTGTCATTCACTCTTCCCTCACTGTCATTCACTCTCCCTATCATTTTCATTCACTGTCCGCTCACTGTTATTCACTGTCCCCTCACTGTCATTCACTCTCCCCTCACTGTCATTCACTCTCCCCTCACTGTCATTCACTCTCCCTATCACTGTCACTCACTCTCACCTCACTGACATTCATTCTCCCCTCACTGTCACTCACTCTCCCCTCACTGTCATTCACTGTCCCCTCACTGTCATTCATTCTCCCCTCACTGTCATTCACTCTCCCCTCACTGTCACTCACTCTCCTATCAGTGTCATTCACTCTCCCTATCACTGTCACTCACGTTCCCCTCACTGTCATTCACTCTCCCCTCACTGTCACTCACTCTCCCCTCACTGTCATTCACTCTCCCTATCACTGTCACTCACTTTCCCCTCACTGTCATTCACTCTCCCCTCACTGTCATTCACTCTCCCTATCACTGTCACTCACTTTCCCCTCACTTTCATTCACTCTCCCCTCACTGTCATTCACTCTCCCCTCTCTGTCACTCACTCTTTCCTCACTGTCATTCACTCTACCCTCACGGTCATTCACTCTCCCCTCACATTCACTCAATCTCCATATCACTGCCATTCACTCTCCCTCACTGTCATTCACTCACCCTATCACTGTCACTCACTCACCCTCACTGTCAGTCACTCTTCCCTCACAATCATTCACTCTCCCCCTCACTGTCATTCACTCTCCCTATCACTGTTCCTCACTCACCCTCACTGTCACTCACTCTCCCATCATTGTCATTCACTCTGCACTCGCTGTCACTCACTCTAACTATCACTGTCATTCACTCACCCGTCATTGTCACTCAATCTACCTTTCACTGTGATTCACTCCCCCTCACTGTCACTCACTCTCCCTATCACTGTCACTCACTCTCCCCTCACTGTCATTCACTCTCCCCTCACTGTCATTCACTCTCCCTATCACTGTCACTCACTCTCCCCTCACTGTAATTCACTCTCCCAATCGCTGTCATTCACTCTCTGTATCACTGTCATTCACTCTCCCCTCACTGTCATTGACTCCCCCCTCACTGACAATCACTCTCCCCTCACTGTCATTCACTCTCCCCTCACTGTCATTCACTCTCCCTATCACTGTTACTCACTCTCCCCTCACTGTAATTCACTCTCCCAATCGCTGTCATTCACTCTCTGTATCACTGTCATTCACTCTCCCCTCACTGTCATTGACTCCCCCCTCACTGACAATCACTCTCCCCTCACTGTCATTCACTCTCCCCTCACTGTCATTCACTCTCCCCTCACTGTCATTCACTCTCCCCTCACTGTCACTCACTCCCCCTTCACTGTCATTCACTGTCCACTCACTGTCATTGACTCTCCCCTCACTGTTATTCACTCTCCCCTCACTGTAACTCACTCTCCCCTCACTGTGATTCACTCTGCCCTCAATGTCATTCACTCTCCCCTCACACTGTCATTCACTCTCCCCTCACTGTCAATCACTATCCCTATCACTGTCATTCACAATCCCTCACTGTCATTCACTCTCCCCTCACTGTCATTCACTCTCCCTATCCCTGTCATTCACTCTCCCCTCACTGTCACTCACTCCCCCCTCACTGTCATTCACTCTCCCTATCACTGTCACTCACTTTACCCTCACTGTCATTCACTCTCCCCTCACTGTCATTCACTCTCCGCTCACTGTAACTCACTCTCCCCTCACTGTCATTCACTCTCCCCTCACTGTCATTCACTCTCCCTCACTGTCATTCACTCTCCCTATCACTGCCACTCACTCTCCCTCACTGTCATTCACTCTCCCCTCACAATCATTCACTCTCCCCCTCACTGTCATTCAGTCTCCCTATCACTGTTACTCACTCTCCCTCACTGTCACTCACTCTCCCTATCAGTCATTCACTCTACCCTCACTGACACTTACTCTCCCCTCACTGTCATTCACTCTGCACTCGCTGTCACTCACTCTACCTATCACTGTCATTCACTCCCCCCTCACTGTCACTCACCCACCTATCACTGTCATTCACTCTCCCCCCACTGTTATACACTCTACCCTCACTGTCATTCACTCTCCCCTCACTGTCATTCACTCTCCCCTCACTGTCATTCACTCTCCCCTCACTTTCATTCTCTACCACCTCACTGTCACTCACTCTCCCAATCACTGTCACTCACTCACCCTATCAAAGTCATTCACTCTCCCCTCACTCTCATTCACTCTCCCCTCACTGTCATTCACTCTCCCTATCACTGTCTTTCACTCCTACCTCACTCTCATTCACTCTCCCCTCACTGTCATTCACACGCCCCTCACTGTCACTCAATCTCCCCTCACTGTCATTCACTCTCCCCCTCACTGTCATTCACTCATCCTATCACTGTTACTCACTCTCCCTCACTGTCACTCACTCTCCCTATCAGTCATTCACTCTCCCCACACTGTCGCTCTCTCTCCCCTCACTGTCATTCACTCTGCACTCGCTGTCACTCACTCTACATATCACTGTCATTCACTCCCCCCTCATTGTCACTCAATCTACCTATCACTGTCATTCACTCCCCCCTCACTGTCACTCACTCTCCCTATCACTGTCATTCACTCTCCCCTCACTGTCATTCACTCTCCCCTCACTGTCATTCACTCTCCCTCTCACTGTCATTCACTCCCCCCTCACTGTCACTCACTCTCCCTATCACTGTCATTCACTCTCCCCTCACTGTCATTCACTCTCCCCTCACTGTCATTCACTCTCCCTCTCACTGTCATTCACTCTTCCCTCACTGCAATTCACTCTCCCTATCACTGTCATTCACTCTCCCTATCACTGTCATTCACTCTCCCCTCACTGTCATTAACTCTCTCCTCACTGTCGTTCATTCTCCCCTCACTGTCATTCTCTCCCACCTCAGTGTCACTCACTCTACCAATCGCTGTCATTCACTCTCCGTATCAATGTCATTCACTCTCCCCTCACTGTCATTCACTCTCCGTATCACTGTCATACACTCTCCCCTCACTGTCATTCACTCTCCCCTCACTGTCATTCACTCTCACCTCACTTTAATTCACTCACCCCTCACTGTCATTCTCTCCCCCCTCACTGTCACTCACTCTCCCAATCACTGTCATTCACACTCCGTATCACGGTCATTCACTCTCCCCTCATTGTCATACACTCTCCCCTCACTGTCATTCACTCTCCCCTCACTGTCATTCACTCTCCCTATCAATGTCACTAACTCCCCCTCACTGTCATTCACTCTCCCCTCGCAATGATTCACTCTCCCCCTCACTGTCATTCACTCTCCCCTCACTGTAATTCACTCTCCCTATCAGTGTCATTCACTCTCCCTATCACTGTCATTCACTCTCCCCTCACTGTCATTCACTCTCCCCTCACTGTCATTCACTCTCCCCTCACTGTCATTCACTCTCCCCTCACTGTCAATCACTCTCCCCTCACTGTCATTCACTCTCCCCTCACTGTCATTCACTCCCCTCTCACTGTCATTCACTCTCCCCTCACTGTCACTAACACTCCCATCACGATCATTCACTACCCCCTCACTGTCATTCAATCTCCCTATCCCGGTCGTTCGCTCTCACCTCACTGTCATTCACTCTCCTTATCACTGTCATTCACTCTCCCTATCACTGTCATTCGCTCTCCCCTCACTGTAATTCACACTCCCCTCACTGTCATTTACTCTCCCCTCTCTGTCATTCATTGTCCCCTCACTGTCATTGACTCTCCCCTCACTGTCATTCACTCCTTCCTCACTGTCAATCACTCTCCCCTCACTGTCATTCACTCTCCCCTCACTGTCATTCACTCTCCCCTCACTGTCATTCACTCTCCCCTCACTGTCATTCACTCCCCCTTCACTGTCATTCACTGTCCACTCACTGTCATTGACTCTCCCCTCACTGTCATTCACTCCACCCTCAATGTAACTCACTCTCACCTCACTGTCATTCACTCTCCCCTCAATGTCATTCACTCTCCCCTCTCACTGTCATTCACTCTCCCCTCACTGTCATTCACTCTCCCTATCACTGTTATTCACTATCCCCCCTCACTGTCATTCACTCTCCCCTCACTGTCAATCACTCCCCCCTCACTGTCATTCACTCTTCCCTCACTGTCATTCACTCTCCCTATCATTTTCATTCACTGTCCGCTCACTGTTATTCACTGTCCCCTCACTGTCATTCACTCTCCCCTCACTGTCATTCACTCTCCCCTCACTGTCATTCACTCTCCCTATCACTGTCACTCACTCTCACCTCACTGACATTCATTCTCCCCTCACTGTCACTCACTCTCCCCTCACTGTCATTCACTGTCCCCTCACTGTCATTCATTCTCCCCTCACTGTCATTCACTCTCCCCTCACTGTCACTCACTCTCCTATCAGTGTCATTCACTCTCCCTATCACTGTCACTCACGTTCCCCTCACTGTCATTCACTCTCCCCTCACTGTCACTCACTCTCCCCTCACTGTCATTCACTCTCCCTATCACTGTCACTCACTTTCCCCTCACTGTCATTCACTCTCCCCTCACTGTCATTCACTCTCCCTATCACTGTCACTCACTTTCCCCTCACTTTCATTCACTCTCCCCTCACTGTCATTCACTCTCCCCTCTCTGTCACTCACTCTTTCCTCACTGTCATTCACTCTACCCTCACGGTCATTCACTCTCCCCTCACATTCACTCAATCTCCATATCACTGCCATTCACTCTCCCTCACTGTCATTCACTCTCCCTATCACTGTCACTCACTCACCCTCACTGTCAGTCACTCTTCCCTCACAATCATTCACTCTCCCCCTCATTGTCATTCACTCTCCCTATCACTGTTCCTCACTCACCCTCACTGTCACTCACTCTCCCATCATTGTCATTCACTCTGCACTCGCTGTCACTCACTCTAACTATCACTGTCATTCACTCACCCCTCATTGTCACTCAATCTACCTTTCACTTTGATTCACTCCCCCTCACTGTCACTCACTCTCCCTATCACTGTCACTCACTCTCCCCTCACTGTCATTCACTCTCCCCTCACTGTCACTCACTCTCCCCTCACTGTAATTCACTCTCCCAATCGCTGTCATTCACTCTCTGTATCACTGTCATTCACTCTCACCTCACTGTCATTCACTCTCCACTCACTGTCATTCACTCTCCCCACACAGTCATTCACTCTCCCCTCACTGTAATTCACTCTCCACTCACTGTCATTCACTCTCCCCTCACTGTCATTCACTCTCCCCTCACTGTCATTCACTCTCCCTATCACTGCCATTCACTCTCCCCTACTGTCATTCACTCTCCATATCACTGTCATACACTCTCCCCTCACTGTCATTCACTCTCCCCTCACTCTCATTCACTCTCCCCTCACTGTAATTCACTCTCCCCTCACTGTCATTCTCTCTCCCCTCACTGTCATTCACTCTACCCGCACTGTCATTCACTCTCCCCTCTCTGTCATTCACTCTCCGTATCACTGTCATTCACTCTCCCCTCACTGTCATACACTCTCCCCTCACTGTCATTCAGACACCCCTCACTGTCATTCACTCTCCCTATCCCGGTCGTTCACTCTCCCCTCACTGTCACTCAATCTCCCCTCACTGTCATTCAATCTCCCCATCACTGTCATTCACTCTCCACTCGCTTTCATACACTCACCCCTCACTGTCATTCACTCTCCCCTCACTGTCATTAACTCCCCCCTGACTGTCAATCACTCTCCCCTCACTCTCATTCACTCTCCCCTCACTGTAATTCACTCTCCCCTCACTGTCATTCTCTCTCCCCTCACTGTCATTCACTCTACCCGCACTGTCATTCACTCTCCCCTCTCTGTCATTCACTCTCCGTATCACTGTCATTCACTCTCCCCTCACTGTCATACACTCTCCTCTCACTGTCATTCAGACACCCCTCACTGTCATTCACTCTCCCTATCCCGGTCGTTCACTCTCCCCTCACTGTCACTCAATCTCCCCTCACTGTCATTCAATCTCCCCATCACTGTCATTCACTCTCCACTCGCTTTCATACACTCACCCCTCACTGTCATTCACTCTCCCCTCACTGTCATTAACTCCCCCCTGACTGTCAATCACTCTCCCCTCACTGTCATTCACTCTGCCCTCACTGTCATTCACTCTCCCCTCACTGTCATTCACTCTTCTCTCACTGTCATTCACTCCCCCTTCACTGTTATTCACTGTCCACTCACTGTCATTGACTCTCCCCTCACTGTCAATCACTCTCCCCTCACTGTCACTCACTCACCCCTCACTTTCATTCATTCTCCCCTCAATGTCATTCAATCTCGCCTCTCACTGTCATTCACTCTCCCCTCACTGTCATTCACTCTCCCTATCACTGTCATTCAATCTACCCCCTCACTCTCATTCACTCTCCCGATCACTGTCATTCACTCTCCCCTCACTGTCATTCACTGTCCCCTCACTGTCATTCACTCTCCGCTAACTGTCATTCACAATCCCCTCACTGTCATTCACTCCCCCCTCACTGTCATTCACTCTACACTCACTTTCATTCACTCTCACCTCACTGTCATTCACTCTCCCCTCACAGTCATTCACTCTCCCCTCACTGTCACTCACTCTCCCCTCACTGTCATTCACTGTCCCCTCACTGTCATTCACTCTCCCCTCATTGTCATTCACTCTCCCATCACTGTCACTCACCCTCCCCTCACTGTCATTCACTCTCCCTATCACAGTCACTCACTGTCCCCTCGCTCTCATTCACTCTCCCCTCACTGTCATTCACTCTCCCCGCAATGTCACTCACTCTCCCCTCACTGTCATTCACTCTACCCTCACTGTCATTCACTCTCCCCTCACTGTCACTCACTACCCCCTCACTGTCATTCACTGTCCTCTAACTGACATTCACTCTCCTCTCAATGGCAGTCAATCTCCCCACACTGTCATTCACTCTCCCCTCACTGACATTCACTCTCCCCTCACTTTCATTCAATGTCCCCTCACTGTCATTCACTCTCCCCTCACTTTCATTCAATGTCCCCTCACTGTCATTCACTCTCTCCTCATTGTCATTCACTCTCCCCTCACTGTCACTCACTCTCCCCTCACTGTCACTCACTCTCCCTATCACTGTCACTCACTTTCCCCTCACTGTCATTCACTCTCCCCTCACTGTCATTCACTCTCCCCTCACTGTAACTCACTCTCCCTCACTGTCATTCACTCTCCCCTCACTGTCATTCTCTCTCCCTCACTGTCATTCACTCTCCCTATCACTGTCACTCACTCCCCCTCACTGTCATTCACTCTCCCCTCACAATCATTCACTCTCCCTCTCACTGTCATACAGTCTCCCTATCACTGTTACTCACTCTCCCTCACTGTCACTCACTCTCCCTATCAGTCATTCACTCTACCCTCACTGACACTCACTCTCCCCTCACTGTCATTCACTCTGCACTCGCTTTCACTCACTCTACCTATCACTGTCATTCACTCCCCCCTCACTGTCACTCACTCTACCTATCACTGCCATTCACTCTCCCCCCACTGTTATACACTCTACCCTCACTGTCATTCACTTTCCCCACACTGTCATTCACTCTCCCCTCACTGTCATTCACTCACCCCTCACTTTCATTCTCTACCCCCTCACTGTCACTCACTCTCCCAATCACTGTCTCTCACTCACCCTATCACTGTCATTCACTCTCCCCTCACTCACATTCACTCTCCCCTCACAGTCATTCACTCTCCCTATCACTGTCGTTCACTCCCCCCTCACTGTCATTCACTCTCCCCTCACTGTCATTCACTCTCCCCTCACTGGCACTCAATCTCCCCACACTGTCATTCACTCTCCCCTCACTGTCACTAACTCTCCCATCACTGTCACTCACTCTCCCAATCACTGTCATTCACTCTCTCTATCACGTTCATACACTCTCCCCTCACTGTCATTCACTCTCCCCTCACTGTCATTCACTTTCTCCTCACTGTCATTCAATCTCCCTATCACTGTCACTCATTCTTCCCTCACTGTCACTCATTCTCCCCTCATTGTCATTCACTCTCCCCTCACTGTCATTCACTCTCCCTATCACTGTCATTCACTCCCCACTCACTGTCACTCACTCTCCCTATCACTGTCATTCACTCTCCCCTCACCGTCATTCACTCACCCCTCACTGTCATTCACTCTCCCCTCACTGTCATTCACTCTCCCCTCACTGTCATTTACTCTCCCGATCACTGTCATTCACTCTCCCCTCACTGTCATTCTCTCTCCCCAAACTGTCATTCACTCTCCCCTCACTGTCATTCACTCTCCACTCACTGTCACTCACTCTACCCTCACTTTTATTCACTCTCCCCTCACGGTCATTCACTCCCCCCTCACTGTCACTCACTCTCCCTATCACTGTCATTCACTCTCCCCTCACTGTCATTCACTCTGCCTATCACTGTCATACAGTCTTCCCTCACTGTCATTCAGTCTCCCCTCACTGTCATTCACTCTCCCTATCACTGTCATTCACTCTCCCCTCACTGTCGTTCACACTCCCCTCACTGTCATTCATTCTCTCTATCACTGTCATCCACTCTCCCCTCACTGTCATTCACTCTCCCCTCACTGTCATTCACTAACCCCTCACTGTCATTCACTATCCCTATCACTTTCACTCACTCTCCGTCACTGTCATTCACGCTCCCCTCATTGCTATTCACTCTCCCTCACTGTCATTCACTCTCCCCTCACTGTCTTTCACTCTCCCCTCACTGTCATTCACTCTCCGTCACTGTCATTCACTCTCCCCTCACTGTCATTATCTCTCCCTCACTGTCATTCACTCTCCACTCACTGTCGTTCACTCTCCCCTCACTGTCATTCACTCTCCCTATCACTGTCACTCACTCTCCCTCACTGTCATTCACTCACCCCTCTCTATCATTCACTCTCCCCTCACTGTCATTCACTCTCCCCTCACTGTCTTTCACTCTCCCCTCACTGTCATTCACTCTCCCTATCACTGTCATTTACTCTTCCCTCACAGTCATTCACTCTCCCTATCACTGTCATTCACTCTCCCCTCACTGTCAATCACTCTCCACTCACTGTCATTCACTCCCCCCTCACTGTCTTTCACTCCCCCCTCACTGTCACTCACACTCGCCCTACTGTCATTCACTCTCACCCCTCACTGTCAATCACTCTCCCTGTCAATGTCATTCACTCTCCCCTCACTGTCATTCACTATCCCTTCACTGTCATTCACTCTCCCCTCAATGTCATTCACTCTCCCAATCACTGTCATTCACTCTGCCTATCACTGTCATTCACTCTACCTATCACTGTCATTCACTCACCCTATCACTGTCATTCACTCTCCCTATCACTGTCATTCACTCTCCCCTCACTGTCATTCACTCTCCCTTACACTGTCATTCACTCTCCCAATCACTGTCATTCACTCTCCCTATCACTGTCATTCACTCACCCTATCACTGTCATTCACTCTCCCTATCACTGTCATTCACTCTCCCTATCACTGTCATTCACTCACCCTATCACTGTCATTCACTCTCCCTATCACTGTCATTCACTCTCCCTATCACTGTCATTCACTCTCCCCTCACTGTCACTCACACTCCCCACACTGTAATTCACTCTCCCCTAACTGTCATTGACTCTCCACTCACCGTCATTCACTCTCCCCTCACTGTCACTCACTCTCCCCACACTGTCATTCACTCTCCCCTAAATGTCATTCACTCTCCCCACACTGTCATTCACTCTCCCCTAAATATCATTCACTCTCCCCTCATTGTCATTCACTCTCCCCTCACGGTCATTCACTCTCCCCCTTCACTGTCTTTCACTCTCCCTATCACCGTCATTCACTCTCTCTCACGGTCATTCACTCTCCCCTCGCTGTCATTCACTCTCCCCTCACTGTCATTCACTCTCCCCTCACTGTCATTCACTCTCCAGTCACTGTCGCTCACTCTACCCTCACCTTTATTAACTCTCCCCTCACTGTCACTCACTCACCCCTCACAGTCATTCATTCTCCCCTCACTGTCATTCACTCTTCCCTCACTGTCATTCACGCTCCCCTCACTGTCATTCACTCTTCCTCACTGTCATTCACTCTCCCCTCGCTGTCACTCCCTCTCCGCACACTGTCATTCACTCTCCCATCACTGTCTTTCACTCTCTCCTCACTGTCATTCACTGTCCCCTCAATGGCATTCACTCTCCCCTCACTGTCATTCACTCTCCCCTCACTGTCATTCACTCTCCCTATCACTGTCAATCACTCTCCCTCACTGTCATTCACTCTCCCCTCACTGTCATTCACTCTCCCTATCACTGTCATTCATTCTCCCCTCACTGGCATTCACTGTTCCCTCACTGTCATTCACGCTCCCCTCACTGACATTCACTCTCACCACACTGACTTTCACTCTTCCCTCACTGTCATTCACGCTCCGCTCACTGTCATTCACTCTCCCCTCACTGTCATTCACTCTTCCCTCACTGTCATTCAGTCTCCCTATCACTTTCATTCACTCTCCCCTCACTGTCATTCACTCTCACCTCACTGTCATTCACTCTCTCCTCACTGTCACTCACTCTGCCCACACTGTCATTCACTGTCCACTAACTGTCATTCACTCTCCCCTCACTGTCATTCACTTTCCCCTCACTGTCATTCACTCTCCCCTCACTGTCATTCACTCTCCCCTCACTGTAACTCACTCTCCCTCACTGTCATTCACTCTCCCCTCACTGTCATTCTCTCTCCCTCACTGTCATTCACTCTCCCTATCACTGTCACTCACTCCCCCTCACTGTCATTCACTCTCCCCTCACAATCATTCACTCTCCCTCTCACTGTCATACAGTCTCCCTATCACTGTTACTCACTCTCCCTCACTGTCACTCACTCTCCCTATCAGTCATTCACTCTACCCTCACTGACACTCACTCTCCCCTCACTGTCATTCACTCTGCACTCGCTTTCACTCACTCTACCTATCACTGTCATTCACTCCCCCCTCACTGTCACTCACTCTACCTATCACTGCCATTCACTCTCCCCCCACTGTTATACACTCTACCCTCACTGTCATTCACTTTCCCCACACTGTCATTCACTCTCCCCTCACTGTCATTCACTCACCCCCTCACTTTCATTCTCTACCCCCTCACTGTCACTCACTCTCCCAATCACTGTCTCTCACTCACCCTATCACTGTCATTCACTCTCCCCTCACTCACATTCACTCTCCCCTCACAGTCATTCACTCTCCCTATCACTGTCGTTCACTCCCCCCTCACTGTCATTCACTCTCCCCTCACTGTCATTCACTCTCCCCTCACTGGCACTCAATCTCCCCACACTGTCATTCACTCTCCCCTCACTGTCACTAACTCTCCCATCACTGTCACTCACTCTCCCAATCACTGTCATTCACTCTCTCTATCACGTTCATACACTCTCCCCTCACTGTCATTCACTCTCCCCTCACTGTCATTCACTTTCTCCTCACTGTCATTCAATCTCCCTATCACTGTCACTCATTCTCCCCTCACTGTCACTCATTCTCCCCTCATTGTCATTCACTCTCCCCTCACTGTCATTCACTCTCCCTATCACTGTCATTCACTCCCCACTCACTGTCACTCACTCTCCCTATCACT
>NW_027598335.1:0-47374 GCF_964194155.1 Cetorhinus maximus | reverse complement strand
GACAGAGTGAGATCAGGGACTTTTAAAGGGAAAGAGAGTGAGATCACGGGGAGGTTAAAGGGACAGAGAGTGAGATCACGGGGAGGTTAAAAGGACAGAGAATGAGTTCACGGGGAGCTTAAAGGGACAGAGAGTGAGATCACGGGGAGGTTAAAGGGACAGAGAGTGAGATCACGGGGTGGATAAAGGGACAGAGAGTGAGATCACGGGGAGGTTAAAGGGACAGTGAGTGAGAACACGGGGAGGTTAAAGGGACAGAGATTGAATCACTGGGAGGTTAAAGGGAAAGAGTGTGAGATCACGGGGAGGTTAAAGGGACGGAGAGTGAGATCACGGGGCGGTTAAAGAGACAGTGCGTGAGATCACGGGGAGGTTAAAGGGACAGAGATTGAAATCACGGGGAGGCTAAAGGGACAGACAGTGAAATCACGGGGAGGTTAACGGGACAGAGAATGAGAACAAAGGGAGGTTAAAGGGACAGAGAATGAGATCACGGGGAGGTTAAAGGGAAAGAGAATGAGATCACGGGCAGATTAAAGGTACAGAAATTGAGATCATGGGGAGTTTAAAGTGACAGAGAGTGAGAATACGGGGCGGTTAAAGGGACAGAGAGTAAGATCACGGGGAGGTTATAGGGATAGAGAGTGAGATCACGCGGAGGTTAAATGGACAGAGAGTGAGATCACAGGTTTTTAAAGGGACTGATTGTGAGATCACGGGGAGGTTATAGGGACAGGGATTGAGATCACGGGGAGAGTTAAAGGAACAGAGAATGAGATCAGGGAAGGTTAAAGAAAAAGAGTGAGATCACGGGGCGGTTAAAGGGACAGAGAGAGTTAACGGGGAGGTTAAAGCGACAGAGTGCGATCACGGGGACGTTAAAGGGACAGATAGTGAGATCACGAGGAGGTTAAATGGACAGAGAGTGAGATCACGGGGAGGTTAAACGGACAGAGAATGAGATCACGGGGAGGTTAAAGGGACAGAGAATGAGATCACGGGGAGGTTAAAGGGACTGAGAGTGAGATCACGGGGAGGTTAAACGGACAGAGAATGAGATCACAGGGAGGTTAAAGGGACAGAGAATGAGATCACGGGGAGGTTAAAGGGACTGAGAGTGAGATCATGGAATGGTTAAAGGGATAGAGAGTGAGATCACGGGGAGGTTAAATGGACAGAGAGTGAGATCACGGGGAGGTTAAAGGGACTGAGAGTGAGATCACGGGGAGGTTAAAGGGACTGAGAGTGAGATCACGGGGAGGTAAAAGAGACTGAGAGTGAGATCACGGGGAGGTTAAAGGGACTGAGAGTGAGATGACGGGGAGGTTAACGGGACTGAGAGTGAGATCACGGGTAGGTTAACCGGACAAAGAGTGAGATCACGGGGAGGTTAAAGGGACAGAGAGAGTTAATGGGGAGGTTAAAGCGACAGAGAGTGAGATCACGGGGAGTTTAAAGGGACAGAGGGTGAGATCATGGGGAGTTTAAAGGGACAGAGAGTGATATCACGGGGAGTGTAAACGGACAGAGATTGAGATCACGGGGAGGTGTAAGGGAAAGTGAGTGAGTTTACATGGAGGTTAAAGGGACAGAGAGTGAGATCACGGGTAGGTTAAAGGGACAGAGAGTGAGATCACGGGTAGGTTAAAGGTACAGAGTGCGATCACGGGGACGTTAAAGGGACAGGGAATGAGATCACGGGGAGTTTAAAGGGACAGAGATTGAGATCACGGGAAGGTTAAAGGGACAGAGAGTGAGCTCACGGGGAGGTTAAAGGGACAGAGAGTGAGATCACGGGGAGGTTAACGGGACAAAGAGTGAGATCACGGGCTGTTTAAAGGGACAGAGAGTGAGTTCACGGGGAGGTTCAAGGGACAGAGAATGAGATCACGGGGAGGTTAAAGGGACAGAGATTGAGATCATGGGGAGTTTAAAGGGACAGAGAGTGAGAATACGGGGAGGTTAAATGCTCAGAGAGTGAGATCACGGAAAGGTTAAAGGAGCAGAGAGTGAGATCACGGGGTGGTTAAATGGACAGAGAGTGAGATTACGGGGAGGTTAACGGGACAGAGATTGAAATCACGGGGAGGCTAAAGGGACAGACAGTGAAATCACGGGGAGGTTAACGGGACAGAGAATGAGAACACAGGGAGGTTAAAGGGACAGAGAATGAGATCACGGGGAGGTTAAAGGGAAAGAGAATGAGATCACGGGCAGATTAAAGGTACAGAAATTGAGATCATGGGGAGTTTAAAGTGACAGAGAGTGAGAATACGGGGCGGTTAAAGGGACAGAGAGTAAGATCACGGGGAGGTTATAGGGATAGAGAGTGAGATCACGCGGAGGTTAAATGGACAGAGAGTGAGATCACAGGTTTTTAAAGGGACTGATTGTGAGATCACGGGGAGGTTATAGGGACAGGGATTGAGATCACGGGGAGAGTTAAAGGAACAGAGAATGAGATCAGGGAAGGTTAAAGAAAAAGAGTGAGATCACGGGGCGGTTAAAGGGACAGAGAGAGTTAACGGGGAGGTTAAAGCGACAGAGTGCGATCACGGGGACGTTAAAGGGACAGATAGTGAGATCACGAGGAGGTTAAATGGACAGAGAGTGAGATCACGGGGAGGTTAAACGGACAGAGAATGAGATCACGGGGAGGTTAAAGGGACAGAGAATGAGATCACGGGGAGGTTAAAGGGACTGAGAGTGAGATCACGGAATGGTTAAAGGGATAGAGAGTGAGATCACGGGGAGGTTAAATGGACAGAGAGTGAGATCACGGGGAGGTTAAAGGGACTGAGAGTGAGATCACGGGGACGTTAAAGGGACTGAGAGTGAGATCACGGGGAGGTAAAAGGGACTGAGAGTGAGATCACGGGGAGGTTAAAGGGACTGAGAGAGTTAATGGGGAGGTTAAAGCGACAGAGAGTGAGATCACGGGGAGTTTAAAGGGACAGAGGGTGAGATCATGGGGAGTTTAAAGGGACAGAGAGTGATATCACGGGGAGTGTAAACGGACAGAGATTGAGATCACGGGGAGGTGTAAGGGAAAGTGAGTGAGTTTACATGGAGGTTAAAGGGACAGAGAGTGAGATCACAGGTAGGTTAAAGGGACAGAGAGTGAGATCACGGGTAGGTTAAAGGTACAGAGTGCGATCACGGGGACGTTAAAGGGACAGGGAATGAGATCACGGGGAGTTTAAAGGGACAGAGATTGAGATCACGGGAAGGTTAAAGGGACAGAGAGTGAGCTCACGGGGAGGTTAAAGGGACAGAGAGTGAGATCACGGGGAGGTTGAAGGGACAGAGAGTGAGATCATGGGGAGGTTAAATGGACAGAGAGTGAGATCACGGTTTGTTTAAGGGATTGAGAGTGAGATCACGGGGAGGATAAATGTACAGAGATTGAGGTTTAAGGACCAGAGAGTTTAATTACGGGGACAGTTAAAGGAACAGAGAATGAGATCAGGGAAGGTTAAAGGGACAGAGTGGGTTGACGGGAAGGTTAAAGGTACAGAGAGTGAGATCACGGGGTGGTTAAATGGACAGAGAGTGAGATCACGGGGAGGTTAACGGGACAGAGAGTGAGATCACGGGCTGTTTAAAGGGACAGAGAGTGAGTTCACGGGGAGGTTCAAGGGACAGAGAATGAGATCACGGGGAGGTTAAAGGGACAGAGAATGAGATCACGGGGAGGTTAAAGGGACAGAGAGTGAGATCACGGGGAGGTTGAAGGGACAGAGAGTGAGATCATGGGGAGTTTAAAGGGACAGAGAGTGAGAACACGGGGAGGTTAAATGGTCAGTGAGTGAGATCACGGAAAGGTAAAGGAGCAGAGAGTGAGATCACGGGGTGGTTAAATGGACAGAGAGTGAGATCACGGGGAGGTTAAAGGGACAGAGAGTGAGCTCACGGGGAGGTTAACGGGACAGAGAGTGAGACCACGGGGAGCTAAAATGGACAGAGAGTGAGATCACGGTTTGTTAAAGGGACAGAGAGTGAGATCACGTGGAGGTTAAAAGGACAGAGAATGAGTTCACGGGGAGGTTAAAGGGTCTGAGAGTGTGATCACGGGGAGGTTAAAGGAAGAGAGAATGAGATCAGGGAAGCTTAAAGGGACAGAGTGAGATGACGGGAAGGTTAATGGGAAAGAGATTGAGATCACGGGGAGGTAAAAGGGACAGAGAGTGAGATTACGGGGAAGTTAAAGGGACAGAGAGATGAGATCACGGGGAGGTTAAAGGGACGTAGAGGGAGATCATTGGGAGGTTAAACGGACAGAGAGTGAGATCACGGGGAGGTTATAGGGGCAGAGAGTGAGATCACGGGGACGTTAAAGGGACAGAGAGTTAGATCTCGGGGATGTTAAAGCGACAGAGAGAGATCACGGGGAGGTTAAAGGGACAGATAGTGTGTTCACGAGGAGGTAAAAGGGACAGAGTGCGGGATCACGTGGACGTTAAAGGATCAGCGAGTGAGATTATGGGGAGGTTAAAGGGAAAGGGAGTGCGATCACGGGAATGTTAAAGGGACATAGATTAAGATGGGGGACAGCTAAAGGGACAGAGTGAGATCAGGGACTTTTAAAGGGAAAGAGAGTGAGATCACGGGGAGGTTAAAGGGACAGAGAGTGAGATCACGGGGAGGTTAAAGGGACAGAGAGTGAGATCACGGGGAGGTTAAAAGGACAGAGAATGAGTTCACGGGGAGCTTAAAGGGACAGAGAGTGAGATCACGGGGAGGTTAAAGGGACAGAGAGTGAGATCACGGGGTGGATAAAGGGACAGAGATTGAATCACTAGGAGGTTAAAGGGAAAGAGAGTGAGATCACGGGGAGGTTAAAGGGACGGAGAGTGAGATCACGGGGCGGTTAAAGAGACAGTGAGTGAGATCACGGGGAGGTTAAAGGGACAGAGATTGAAATCACGGGGAGGCTAAAGGGACAGAGTGAAATCACGGGGAGGTTAACGGGACAGAGAATGAGAACACAGGGAGGTTAAAGGGACAGAGAATGAGATCACGGGGAGGTTAAAGGGAAAGAGAATGAGATCACGGGCAGATTAAAGGTACAGAAATTGAGATCATGGGGAGTTTAAAGTGACAGAGAGTGAGAATACGGGGCGGTTAAAGGGACAGAGAGTAAGATCACGGGGAGGTTATAGGGATAGAGAGTGAGATCACGCGGAGGTTAAATGGACAGAGAGTGAGATCACAGGTTTTTAAAGGGACTGATTGTGAGATCACGGGGAGGTTATAGGGACAGGGATTGAGATCACGGGGAGAGTTAAAGGAACAGAGAATGAGATCAGGGAAGGTTAAAGAAACAGAGTGAGATCACGGGGCGGTTAAAGGGACAGAGAGAGTTAACGGGGAGGTTAAAGCGACAGAGTGCGATCACGGGGACGTTAAAGGGACAGATAGTGAGATCACGAGGAGGTTAAATGGACAGAGAGTGAGATCACGGGGAGGTTAAACGGACAGGGAATGAGATCACGGGGAGGTTAAAGGGACAGAGAATGAGATCACGGGGAGGTTAAAGGGACTGAGAGTGAGATCACGGAATGGTTAAAGCGATAGAGAGTGAGATCACGGGGAGGTAAAAGGGACTGAGAGTGAGATCACGGGGAGGTTAAAGGGACTGAGAGTGAGATCACGGGGAGGTATAAGGGACTGAGAGTGAGATCACGGGTAGGTTAACCGGACAAAGAGTGAGATCACGGGGAGGTTAAAGGGACAGAGAGAGTTAATGGGGAGGTTAAAGCGACAGAGAGTGAGATCACGGGGAGTTTAAAGGGACAGAGGGTGAGATCATGGGGAGTTTAAAGGGACAGAGAGTGATATCACGGGGAGTGTAAACGGACAGAGATTGAGATCACGGGGAGGTGTAAGGGAAAGTGAGTGAGTTTACATGGAGGTTAAAGGGACAGAGAGTGAGATCACAGGTAGGTTAAAGGGACAGAGAGTGAGATCACGGGTAGGTTAAAGGTACAGAGTGCGATCACGGGGACGTTAAAGGGACAGGGAATGAGATCACGGGGAGTTTAAAGGGACAGAGATTGAGATCACGGGAAGGTTAAAGGGACAGAGAGTGAGCTCACGGGGAGGTTAAAGGGACAGAGAGTGAGATCACGGGGAGGTTGAAGGGACAGAGAGTGAGATCATGGGGAGGTTAAATGGACAGAGAGTGAGATCACGGTTTGTTTAAGGGATTGAGAGTGAGATCACGGGGAAGATAAATGTACAGAGATTGAGGTTTAAGGACCAGAGAGTTTAATTACGGGGACAGTTAAAGGAACAGAGAATGAGATCAGGGAAGGTTAAAGGGACAGAGTGGGTTGACGGGAAGGTTAAAGGTACAGAGAGTGAGATCACGGGGTGGTTAAATGGACAGAGAGTGAGATCACGGGGAGGATAACGGGACAGAGAGTGAGATCACGGGCTGTTTAAAGGGACAGAGAGTGAGTTCACGGGGAGGTTCAAGGGACAGAGAATGAGATCACGGGGAGGTTAAAGGGACAGAGAATGAGATCACGGGGAGGTTAAAGGGACAGAGAGTGAGAACACGGGGAGGTTAAATGGTCAGAGAGTGTGATCACGGAAAGGTTAAAGGAGCAGAGAGTGAGATCACGGGGTGGTTAAATGGACAGAGAGTGAGATCACGGGGAGGGTAACGGGACAGAGAGTCAGATCACGGGCAGGTTAAAGGGACAGTGAATGAGATCACGGAGAAGTTAAAGGGACAGAGAATCAGATCAAGGGGCGGTTGAAGGTACAGAGAGTGAGTTCACGGGGAGGTAAAAGGGACAGAGAGTGAGATCATCGATAACATTTAAAGGGACAGAGAGTGAGATGAGGGGGACAGTTAAAGGGTCAGAGAGTGAGATCAGGGGGACATTTAAAGGGACAGAGAGTGAGATCAGGGACAGTTAAAGGGACAGAGAGTTAGATCAGAGGGAGGTTAAAGGGACAGAGAGTGAGATCAAGGGGAGGTTAAAGGGACAGAGAGTGAGATCTCGGGGAGGTTAAAGGGACAGAGAGTGAGATCACAGGGACATTAAAGGGGCAGAGAGTGACATCACGGGGACGTTAAAGGGACAGAGGGTGAGATCACGGGGAGGTTAATGGGACAGAGAGTGAGATCACGGGGAGGTTAAAGGGACAGAGAGTGAGATCACGGGGAGGTTAAAGGGACAGAGTGTGAGATGACGGGGAGTTTAAAGGGACAGAGAGTGAGATCACGGGGTGGTTAAAGGGACCGAAGTGAGATCACAGGGAGGTTAATGGGACAGAGAATGAGTTCACGGGGAGGTTAAGGGGACAGTGAGTGAGATCACGGGGAGGTTAATGGGACAGAGAGTGAGATCTCGGGGAGGTTAATAGAACAGAGAATGAGATCACGCGGAGGTTAAAGGCATAGAGAGTGAGATCACGGGGAGTTTAAAGGGATAGAGAGTGAGATCACGGGTAGGTTGAAGGGACTGAGGGTGAGATCACGGGGAGTTTAAAGGGACAGAGAGTGAGATCACGGGGAGTTTAAAGGCATAGATAGTGAGATCAAGGGTAGGTTAATGGGACAGAGACTGAGATCACGAGGAAGTTAAATGGACTGAGAGTGAGATCACGGGGAGGTTAAAGGGACAGTGAGTGATTTCACGGGGAGGTTAAAGAGACAGAGAGTGAGATCACGGTGACGTTTAAAGGGACGGAGTGTGAGATGACGGGAAGTTTAAAGGGACAGAGAGTGAGATGACGGGGAGGTTTAAGGGAAAGTGAGTGAGATCACGGGGGGATTAAAGGGACAGAGAGTGAGATCACGGGGAGGTTAAATGGACAGAGAGTGAGATCAATGGGAGGTTGAAGCGACAGAGAGTGAGATCATGGGGACGTTAAAGGGACCGAGAGTGAGATCATTGGGAGGTTAAAGGGACAGAGAGTGAGATCACGGGGAGGTTAACGGGACAAAGAGTGAGATCAAGGGGAGGATAAATGGACAGAGTGAGATCACGGGGAGGTTAAAGGGACAGAGAGTGAGATCAAAGGGAGGTTAAAGGGACAGAGAATGAGTTCACGGGGAAGTTTAAGGGAAAGTGAATGAGATCACGGGGAGCTAAAAGGGACAGTGAGTGAGATCAAAGGGAAGTTAAAGGGACAGAGAGTGAGATCACGGGGAGGTTAATGGGAAAGAGTGTGAGATAACGGGGAGGTTAAAGCGACAGAGAGTGAGATCACGGGGAGGTTGAAGGGACAGAGAGTGAGATAAAAGGGAGGTTAAAGGGACAGAGAGTGAGATCACGGGGATTTTAAAGGGACAGAGAGTGAGATCAGGGACAGTAAAAGGGCCAGAGAGTGAGATCAGGTGTGCAGTTAAAGGGACAGAGAGTGAGATCACGGGGAGGTTAATGGGAGAGAGAGTGAGATCACGGGGAGGTTAAAGGGACAGAGAGTGAGATCACGTGGAGGTTAAAGCGACAGAGTGTGATATCAAATAGACGTTAATGGGACAGAGAGTGAGATCAGGAGGAGGTTAAAGGGACAGAGGGTGAGATCACGGGGAGGTTAAAGGGACAGAGAGTGAGATCACGGGGAGGTTAAAGGGACAGATAGTGAGTTCACGGGGACGTTAAAGGGACAGAGAGTGTGATCAAGGGGAGGTTAAAGGGACAGAGAGTGAGATCACGGTGAGGTTAATGGGACAGAGAGTGAGATCACGGGGAGGTTAAAGGGACAGAGAGTGAGATCAGGGAGTGTTTAAAGGGAAAGAGAGTGAGATCACGGGGAGGTTAAAGGGACAGAGAGTGAGATCACGGGGAGGTTGAAGGGACAGAGAGTGAGATAAAAGGGAGGTTAAAGGGACAGAGAGTGAGATCACGGGGATTTTAAAGGGACAGAGAGTGAGATCACGGGGATTTTAAAGGGACAGAGAGTGAGATCAGGGACAGTAAAAGGGCCAGAGAGTGAGATCAGGTGTGCAGTTAAAGGGCCAGAGAGTGAGATCACGGGGAGGTTAATGGGACAGAGAGTGAGATTACGGGGAGGTTAAAGGGACAGAGAGTGAGATCACGTGGAGATTAAAGCGACAGAGTGTGATATCAAATAGACGTTAATGGGACAGAGAGTGAGATCAGGAGGAGGTTAAAGGGACAGAGGGTGAGATCACGGGGAGGTTAAAGGGACAGAGAGTGAGATCACGGGGAGGTTAAAGGGACAGATAGTGAGTTCACGGGGACGTTAAAGGGACAGAGAGTGTGATCAAGGGGAGGTTAAAGGGACAGAGAGTGAGATCACGGTGAGGTTAATGGGACAGAGAGTGAGATCACGGGCAAGTTAACGGGACAAAGAGTGAGATCACGGGGAGGTTAAAGGGACAGAGAGTGAGATCAGGGAGAGTTTAAAGGGAAAGAGAGTGAGATCACGGGGAGGTTAAAGGGACAGAGAGTGAGATCACGGGGAGGTTAAAGGGACAGAGAGTGAGATCACGGGCAGATTGAAGGGACAGAGATTGAGATCATGGGGAGTTTAAAGGGACAGAGAGTGAGACCATGGGGAGCTATAATGGAGAGAGAGTGAGATCACGGGGATTTTAAAGGGACAGAGAGTGAGATCAGGGACAGTAAAAGGGCCAGAGAGTGAGATCAGGTGTGCAGTTAAAGGGACAGAGAGTGAGATCACGGGGAGGTTAATGGGACAGAGAGTGAGATCACGGGGAGGTTAATAGGACAGAGAGTGAGATCACGTGGAGGTTAAAGCGACAGAGTGTGATACCAAATAGACGTTAATGGGACAGAGAGTGAGATCAGGGGGAGGTTAAAGGGACAGAGGGTGAGATCACGGGGAGGTTAAAGGGACAGAGAGTGAGATCACGGGGAGGTTAAAGGGACAGATAGTGAGTTCATGGGGAGGTTAATGGGACAGATAGTGAGTTCACGGGGTTGTTAAAGGGACAGAGAGTGAGATCATCGGGGACATTTAAAGGGACAGAGAGTGAGATGAGGGGGACAGTTAAAGGGTCAGAGAGTGAGATCAGGGGGACATTTAAAGGGACAGAGAGTGAGATAAGGGACAGTAAAAGGGACAGAGAGTTAGATCAGAGGGAGGTTAAATGGACAGAGAGTGAGATCAAGGGGAGGTTAAAGGGACAGAGAGTGAGATCTCGGGGAGGTTAAAGGGACAGAGAGTGAGATCATAGGGACATTAAAGGGGCAGAGAGTGAGATCACGGGAACGTTAAAGGGACAGAGGGTGAGATCACGGGGAGGTGAATGGGACAGACAGTGAGATCACGGGGAGGTTAAAGGGACAGAGAGTGAGATCACGGGGAGGTTATAGGGACAGAGTGTGAGATGACGGGGAGTTTAAAGGGACAGAGAATGAGTTCACGGGGAAGTAAAGGGGACAGTGAGTGAGATCACGGGGAGGTTAAAGGGACAGAGAGTGAGATCTCGGGGAGGTTAATAGAACAGAGAGTGAGATCACTGGGAGGTTAAAGGCATAGAGAATGAGATCACGGGGAGTTTAAAGGGATAGAGAGTGAGATCACGGGTAGGTTGAAGGGACTGAGGATGATATCACGGGGAGTTTAAAGGGACAGAGAGTGAGATCACGGGGAGGTTAAAGGGATAGATAGTGAGATCAAGGGTAGGTTAATGGGACAGAGACTGAGATCACGAGGAAGTTAAATGGACTGAGAGTGAGATCACGGGGAGGTTAAAGGGACAGTGCGTGATTTCACGGGGTGGTTAAAGGGACAGAGAGTGAGATCACGGGGACGTTTAAAGGGACGGAGTGTGAGATGACGGGGAGTTTAAAGGGACAGAGAGTGAGATGACGGGGAGGTTTAAGGGAAAGTGAGTGAGATCACGGGGCGGTTAAAGGGACAGAGAGTGAGATCAATGGGAGGTTGACGCGACAGAGAGTGACATCATGGGGACGTTAAAGGGACCAAGAGTGAGATCATTGGGAGGTTAAAGGGACAGAGAATGAGATCACGGGGAGGTTAACGGGACAAAGAGTGAGATCAAGGGGAGGTTAAATGGACAGAGAGTGAGATCACGGGGAGGTTAAAGGGACAGAGAGTGAGATCACGGGGAGGTTAAAGGGACAGAGAGTGAGATCAAAGGGAGGTTAAAGGGACAGAGAATGAGTTCACGGGGAAGTTTAAGGGAAAGTGAATGAGATCACGGGGAGCTAAAAGGGACAGTGAGTGAGATCAAAGGGAAGTTAAAGGGACAGAGAGTGAGATCACGGGGAGGTTTAAGGGAACAGAGATTGAGATCACAGGGTGGATAAAGGGACAGAGAATGAGTTCACGGGGAGGTTAAGGGGACAGTGAGTGAGATCACGGGGAGGTTAAATGGACAGAGAGTGAGATCTCGGGGAGGTTAATAGAACAGAGAGTGAGATCACGGGGAGGTTAAAGGCATAGAGAGTGAGATCACGGGGAGTTTAAAGGGATAGAGAGTGAGATCACGGGTAGGTTGAAGGCACTGAGGGTGAGATCACGGGTAGTTTAAAGGGACAGAGAGTGAGATCACGGGTAGGTTAAAGGGATAGATAGTGAGATCAAGGGTAGGGTAATGGGACAGAGACTGAGATCACGAGGAAGTTAAATGGACTGAGAGTGAGATCACGGCGAGGTTAAAGGGACAGTGAGTGATTTCACGGGGAGGTTAAAGGGACAGAGAGTGAGATCACGGGGACGTTTAAAGGGACGGAGTGTGAGATGACGGGGAGTTTAAAGGGACAGAGAGTGAGATGACGGGGAGGTTTAAGGGAAAGTGAGTGAGATCACGGGGGGGTTAAAGGGACAGAGAGTGAGATCACGGGGAGGTTAAAAGGACAGAGAGTGAGATCAATGGGAGGTTGAAGCGACAGAGAGTGAGATCATGGGGACGTTAAAGGGACCGAGAGTGAGATCATTGGGAGGTTAAAGGGACAGAGAGTGAGATCTCGGGGAGGTTAACGGGACAAAGAGTGAGATCAAGGGAAGGTTAAATGGACAGAGAGTGAGATCACGGGGAGGTTAAAGGGACAGAGAGTGAGATCAAAGGGAGGTTAAAGGGACAGAGAATGAGTTCACGGGGAAGTTTAAGGGAAAGTGAATGAGATCACGGGGAGCTAAAAGGGACAGTGAGTGAGATCAAAGGGAAGTTAAAGGGACAGAGAGTGAGATCACGGGGAGGTTAAGGGAACAGAGAGTGAGATCAGGGGGAGGTTAAAGGGACAGAGGGTGAGATCACGGGGAGGTTAAAGGGTCAGAGAGTGAGATCACGGGGAGGTTAACGGGACAGATAGTGAGTTCACGGGGACGTTAAAGGGACAGAGAGTGTGATCAAGGGGAGGTTATAGGGACAGAGAGTGAGATCAGGGGAGGGTAATGGGACAGAGAGTGAGATCACGGTGAGGTTAAAGGGACAGAGAGTGAGATAACGGGGAGGTTAAAGCGACAGAGAGTGAGATCACGGGGAGTTTAAAGGGACAGAGAGTGAGATCAAAGGGAGGTAAAAGGGACAGAGAGTGAGATCACGGGGATTTTAAAGGAACAGAGAGTGAGAACAGGGACAGTTAAAGGGCCAGATAGTGAGATCAGGGGGGCAGCTAAAGGGACAGAGAGTGAGATCACGGGGAGGTTAATGGGACAGAGAGTGAGATCACGGGGAGCTTAATGGGACAGAGAGTGAGATCACGGGGAGGTTAAAGGGACAGAGAGTGAGATCACGGGGAAGGTAAAGGGACAGAGATTGAAATCATGGGGAGGTTAAGGGGTCAGAGAGTGAGATCACGGGACGTTAAAGGGACAGAAAGTGACATCACGGGGCGGTTAAAGGGACAGAGAGTGAGATCAAAGGGAGGTTAAAGGGACAGAGAATGAGATCACGGGGAAGTTAAAGGGACAGTGAGTGAGATCGCGGGGTTGTTAAAGGGACATAGATTGAGATCAGGGACAGTTAATGGGACAGAGAATGAGATCAAGGGGACATTTCTAGCGACAGAGAATGAGATCACGGGGATAGTAATAGGGACTGAGAATGAGATCACGGGGATGTTAAAGGGACAGAGAGTGAGATCACTGGGAGGTTAAAGGGACAGAGAGTAAGATCACGGGGAGGTTAAAGGGACAGAGAGTGAGATCAGTAGGAGGTTAAAGGGACAGAGAGTGAAATCACGGCGACTTTAAAGGGACAGTGAGTGAGATCACGGTGAGGTTATAGGGGCAGATAGTGAGATCACGGGGACGTTAAAGGGACAGAGAGTGAGATCACGGGGAGGTTAAAGGGCCAGAGGGTGAGATCACGGGGACGTTAATGGGACAGAATGAGATCACGGGGAGGTTAAAGGGACAGACAGTGAGATCACGGAGAGGTTAAGGGTCAGAGAGTGTGATCATCGGGGACATTTAAAGGGACAGAGTGTGAGATCGGGGGACAGTTAATGGGTCACATAGTGAGATCAGGGCGACATTTCAAGGGACAGAGAATGAGATCACGGGGATAGTTACAGGGACTGAGATTGAGATCACGGGGATGTTAAAGGGACAGAGAGTGAGTTCACGGGGAGGTTAAGGGGACAGTGAGTGAGATCACGGGGAGGTTAAAGGGACAGAGAGTGAGATCTCGGGGAGGTTAATAGAACAGAGAGTGAGATCACGGGGAGGTTAAAGGCATAGAGAGTGAGATCACGGGGAGTTTAAAGGGATAGAGAGTGAGATCACGGGTAGGTTGAAGGCACTGAGGGTGAGATCACGGGTAGTTTAAAGGGACAGAGAGTGAGATCACGGGTAGGTTAAAGGGATAGATAGTGAGATCATGGGTAGGGTAATGGGACAGAGACTGAGATCACGAGGAAGTTAAATGGACTGAGAGTGAGATCAAAGGGAAGTTAAAGGGACAGAGAGTGAGATCACGGGGAGGTTAAGGGAACAGAGAGTGAGATCAGGGGTGCAGTTAAAGGGACAGAGAGTGAGATCAGGGGGAGGTTAAAGGGACAGAGGGTGAGATCACGGGGAGGTTAAAGGGTCAGAGAGTGAGATCACGGGGAGGTTAAAGGGACAGATAGTGAGTTCACGGGGACGTTAAAGGGACAGAGAGTGTTATCAAGGGGAGGTTATAGGGACAGAGAGTGAGATCAGGGGAGGTTAATGGGACAGAGAGTGAGATCACGGGGAGGTTTAAGCGACAGAGAGTGAGATCACGGGGAGGTTAAAGGGACAGAGAGTGAGATAAAAGGGAGGTAAAAGGGACAGAGAGTGAGATCACGGGGATTTTAAAGGAACAGAGAGTGAGAACAGGGACAGTTAAAGGGCCAGATAGTGAGATCAGTGGGGCAGCTAAAGGGACAGAGAGTGAGATCACGGGGAGGTTAATTGGACAGAGAGTGAGATCACGGGGAGGTTAAAGGGACAGAGAGTGAGATCACGGGGAAGGTAAAGGGACAGTGAGTGAGATCGCGGGGTTGTTAAAGGGACATAGATTGAGATCAGGGACAGTAAATGGGACAGAGAATGAGATCAAGGGGACATTTCTAGCGACAGAGAATGAGATCACGGGGATAGTAATAGGGACTGAGAGTGAGATCACGGGGATGTTAAAGGGACAGAGAGTGAGATCACTGGGAGGTTAAAGGGACAGAGAGTAAGATCACGGGGAGGTTAAAGGGACAGAGAGTGAGATCAGTAGGAGGTTAAAGGGACAGAGAGTGAAATCACGGCGACGTTAAAGGGACAGAGAGTGAGATCACGGGGAGGTTAAAGGGCCAGAGGGTGAGATCACGGGGACATTAATGGGACAGAATGAGATCACGGGGAGGTTAAAGGGACAGACAGTGAGATCACGGAGAGGTTAAGGGTCAGAGAGTGTGATCATCGGGGACATTTAAAGGGACAGAGTGTGAGATCGGGGGACAGTTAATGGGTCACATAGTGAGATCAGGGCGACATTTCAAGGGACAGAGAATGAGATCACGGGGATAGTTACAGGGACTGAGATTGAGATCACGGGGATGTTAAAGGGACAGAGAGTGAGATCACGGGGAGGTTAAAGGGACATAGATTGAGATCAGGGACGGTTAGAGGGACAGAGAGTGAGATCACGGGGTGGTTAAAGAGACAGAGAGTGAGATCATGGGGAGGTTAAAGGGACAGAGAGTGAGATCAAAGGCAGGTTAAAGGGACAGAGAATGAGATCAAAGGGAAGTTAAAGGGACAGAGAGTGAGATCACGGGGAGGTTAAAGGGACAGAGAGTGAAATCACGGTGAGGTTAAAGGGAATGAGAGTGAGATAACGGGGAGGTTAAAGCGACAGAGAGTGAGATCACGGGGATAGTTATAGGGACTGAGAGTGAGATCACGGGGATGTTAAAGGGAAAGAGAGTGAGATCACTGGGAGGTTAAAGGGAAAGAGAGTAAGATCACGGGGAGGTTAAAGGGACAGAGAGTGAGATCACGGGGAGGTTAAAGGACAGAGAGTGAGATCACGGGGTATTTAAAGAGACAGAGAGTGAGATCATGGGGAGGTTAAAGGGACAGAGAGTGAGATCCCTGGGAGGTTAAAGGGACAGAGAGTGAGATCAGGGACAGTTCAAGGGACGGAGAGTGAGATGTGGGACAGTTAAAGAAACAGAGATTGAGATCAGGGGGAGGTTAATGGGACAGTTAGTGAGACCACGGGTACGTTAAATGGACAGAGAGTGAGATCACGGGGAGGTTAAAGGGACAGAGAGTGAGGTCACGGGGACGTTAAAGGGACAGAGAGTGAGATCACGGAGAGGTTTTAGGGACAGAGATTGAGATCAAAGGGATGTTAAAGGGACAGAGAATGAGATCACAGGGAAGTTAAAGGGATAGTGAGTGAGATCACGGGGAGCTAAAAGGGACAGTGAGTGAGATCACGGGGAGGTTAAAGGGACAGACAGTGAGATCACGGAGAGGTTAAGGGTCAGAGAGTGTGATCATCGGGGACATTTAAAGGGACAGAGTGTGAGATCAGGGGGACAGTTAATGGGTCACATAGTGAGATCAGGACGACATTTCAAGGGACAGAGAATGATATCACTGGGATAGTTACAGGGACTGAGAGTGAGATCACGGGGATGTAAAAGGGACAGAGAGTGAGATCACGGGTAGGTTAAAGGAACAGAGAGTGAGATCACTGGGAGGTTAAAGGGACAGTGAGTGAGATCACGGGGAGGTTAAAGGGACGTAGATTGAGATCAGGGACGGTTAGAGGGACAGAGAGTGAGATCACGGGGTGGTTAAAGAGACAGAGAGTGAGATCATGGGGAGGTTAAAGGGACAGAGAGTGAGATCAAAGGCAGGTTAAAGGGACAGAGAATGAGATCAAAGGGAGGTTAAAGCGACAGAGAGTGAGATCACGGGGAGGTTAAAGGGACAGGGAGTGAGATCACGGGTAGGTTAAAGGGACAGAGAGTGAGATCACGGGGAGGTTCAATGTATAGAGTGTGAGATCACGGGGATGTTGATGGGACAGAGAGTGAGATCACGGGGAGATTTTAGGGACAGAAAGTGAGATGACGGGGAGGTTAAAGCGACATAGAGTGAGATCACGGGGAGTTTAAAGGGACAGAGAGTGAGATCAAAGGGAGGTTAAAGGGACAGAGAATGAGTTCACGGGGAAGCTTAAGGGAAAGTGAATGAGATCACGGGGAGCTACAAGGCACAGTGAGTGAGATCAAAGGGAATTTAAAGGGACAGAGAGTGAGATCACGGGGAGGTTAAAGGGACAGAGAATGAAATCACGGAGAGGTTAAAGGGAAAGAGAGTGAGATAACGGGGAGGTTAAAGCGACAGAGAGTAAGATCACGGGGATATTTATAGGGACTGAGAGTGAGATCACGGGGATGTTAAAGGGACAGAGAGTGAGATCACTGGGAGGTTAAAGGGACAGAGAGTAAGATCACGGGGAGGTTAAAGGGACAGAGAGTGAGATCACGGGGATGTTAAAGGGACAGAGAGTGAGATCACGGGGAGGTTAAAGAGACAGACAGTTAGATCACGGGGAGGTTTAAGGGACAGAGAGTGAGATCACGGGGAGGTTTAAGGGACAGATATTGAGATCAATGGGATGTTAAAGGGACAGAGAATGAGATCACGGGGAGCTAAAAGGGACAGTGAGTGAGATCACGGGGAGGTTAAAGGGACAGACAGTGAGATCACGGAGAGGTTAAGGGTCAGAGAGTGTGATCATCGGGGACATTTAAAGGGACAGCGTGTGAGATCAGGGGGACAGTTAATGGGTCACATAGTGAGATCAGGGCGACATTTCAAGGGACAGAGAATGAGATCACGTGGATAGTTACAGGGACTGAGAGTGAGATCACGGGGATGTTAAAGGGACAGAGAGTGAGATCACGGGGAGGTTAAAGGAACAGAGAGTGAGATCACTGGGAGGTTAAAGGGACAGAGAGTGAGATCACGGGGAGGTTAAAGAGACAGAGTGAGATCATGGGGAGGTTAAAGGGACAGAGAGTGAGATCAAAGGCAGGTTAAAAGGACAGAGAATGAGATCAAATGGAGGTTAAAGCGACAGAGAGTGAGATCTTGGGGAGGTTAAAGGGACAGGGAGTGAGATCACGGGGAGGTTAAAGGGACAGAGAGTGAGATCATGGGAGGTTCAATGTATAGAGTGTGAGATCACGGGGATGTTGATGGGACAGAGATTGAGATCACGGGGAGATTTTAGGGACAGAGAGTGAGATGACGGGGAGGTTAAAGCGACAGAGAGTGAGATCACGGGGAGGTTAAAGGAACAGAGAGTGAGATCACTGGGAGGTTAAAGGGACAGAGAGTGAGATCACGGGGAGGTTAAAGGGACATAGATTGAGATCATGGACAGTTAAAGGGACAGAGAGTGAGATCACGGGATGGTTAATGAGACAGAGAGTGAGATCATGGGGAGATTAAAGGGACAGAGAGTGAGATCCCTGGGAGGTTAAAGGGACAGAGAGTGAGATCAGGGACAGTTCAAGGGACGGAGAGTGAGATGTGGGACAGTTAAAGAAACAGAGATTGAGATCAGGGGGAGGTTAATGGGACAGTTAGTGAGACCACGGGTATGTTAAATGGACAGAGAGTGAGATCACGGGGAGGTTAAAGGGACAGAGAGTGAGGTCACGGGGACGTTAAAGGGACAGAGAGTGAGATCACGGGGAGGTTTAAGGGACAGAGATTGAGATCAAAGGGATGTTAAAGGGACAGAGATTGAGATCACAGGGAAGTTAAAGGGATACTGAGTGAGATCACGGGGAGCTAAAAGGGACAGTGAGTGAGATCACGGGGAGGTTCAAGGGACAGACAGTGAGATCACGGAGAAGTTAAGGGTCAGAGAGTGTGATCATCGGGGACATTTAAAGGGACAGAGTGTGAGATCAGGGGGAAAGTTAATGGGTCACAGAGTGAGATCAGTGCGACATTTCAAGGGACAGAGAATGAGATCACTGGGATAGTTACAGGAATGAGAGTGAGATCACGGGGATGTTAAAGGGACAGAGAGTGAGATCACGGGGAGGTTAAAGGAACAGAGAGTGAGATCAATGGGAGGTTAAAGGGACAGAGAGTGAGATCACCGGGAGGTTAAAGGGACACAGAGTGAGATCACTGGGAGGTTAAAGGGACAGAGAGTGAGATCACGGGGTATTTAAAGAGACAGAGAGTGAGATCATGGGGAGGTTAAAGGGACAGAGAGTGAGATCGCTGGGAGGTTAAAGGGACAGAGAGTGAGATCAGGGACAGTTCAAGGGACGGAGAGTGAGATGTGGGACAGTTAAAGAAACAGAGATTGAGATCAGGGGGAGGTTAATGGGACAGTTAGTGAGACCACGGGTACGTTAAATGGACAGAGAGTGAGATCACGGGGAGGTTAAAGGGACAGTGAGTGAGATTACGGGGAGGTTAAATGGACAGAGTGAGATCAACGCGGAGCTAAAAGGGACAGAGAGTGAGATCGCGGGGAGGTTTAAGGGACAGAGATTGAGATCAAAGGGATGTTAAAGGGACAGAGAATGAGATCACAGGGAAGTTAAAGGGATAGTGAGTGAGATCACGGGGAGCTAAAAGGGACAGTGAGTGAGATCACGGGGAGGTTAAAGGGACAGACAGTGAGATCACGGAGAGGTTAAGGGTCATAGAGTGTGATCATCGGGGACATTTAAAGGGACAGAGAATGAGATCAAGGGGATAGTTACAGGGACTGAGAGTGAGATCACGGGGATGTTAAAGGGACAGAGAGTGAGATCACGGGGAGGTTAAAGGAACAGAGAGTGAGATCACTGGGAGGTTAAAGGGACAGAGAGTGAGATCACGGGGAGGTTAAAGGGACATAGATTGAGATCAGGGATAGTTAAAGGGACAGAGAGTGAGATCACGGGGTGGTTAAAGAGACAGAGAGTGAGATCATGGGGAGGTTAAAGGGACAGAGAGTGAGATCAAAGGCAGGTTAAAGGGACAGAGAATGAGATCAAATGGAGGTTAAAGCGACAGAGAGTGAGATCTCGGGGAGGTTAAAGGGACAGGGAGTGAGATCACGGGGAGGTTAAAGGGACAGAGAGTGAGATCATGGGAGGTTCAATGTATAGAGTGTGAGATCACGGGGATGTTGATGGGACAGAGAGTGAGATCACGGGGAGATTTTAGGGACAGAGAGTGAGATGACGGGGAGGTTAAAGCGACAGAGAGTGAGATCACGGGAGGTTAAAGGAACAGAGAGTGAGATCACTGGGAGGTTAAAGGGACAGAGAGTGAGATCACGGGGAGGTTAAAGGGACATAGATTGAGATCATGGACAGTTAAAGGGACAGAGAGTGAGATCACGGGATGGTTAATGAGACAGAGAGTGAGATCATGGGGAGGTTAAAGGGACAGAGAGTGAGATCCCTGGGAGGTTAAAGGGACAGAGAGTGAGATCAGGGACAGTTCAAGGGACGGAGAGTGAGATGTGGGACAGTTAAAGAAACAGAGATTGAGATCAGGGGGAGGTTAATGGGACAGTTAGTGAGACCACGGGTATGTTAAATGGACAGAGAGTGAGATCACGGGGAGGTTAAAGGGACAGAGGGTGTGGTCACGGGGACGTTAAAGGGACAGAGAGTGAGATCACGGGGAGGTTTAAGGGACAGAGATTGAGATCAAAGGGATGTTAAAGGGACAGAGATTGAGATCACAGGGAAGTTAAAGGGATAGTGAGTGAGATCACGGGGAGCTAAAAGGGACAGTGAGTGAGATCACGGGGAGTTTCAAGGGACAGACAGTGAGATCACGGAGAAGTTAAGGGTCAGAGAGTGTGATCATCGGGGACATTTAAAGGGACAGAGTGTGAGATCAGGGGGAAATTTAATGGGTCACAGAGTGAGATCAGTGCGACATTTCAAGGGACAGAGAATGAGATCACTGGGATAGTTACAGGGACTGAGAGTGAGATCACGGGGATGTTAAAGGGACAGAGAGTGAGATCACGGGGAGGTTAAAGGAACAGAGAGTGAGATCAATGGGAGGTTAAAGGGACAGAGAGTGAGATCACCGGGAGGTTAAAGGGACACAGAGTGAGATCACGGGGAGGTTAAAGGGACAGAGAGTGAGATCACGGGGTATTTAAAGAGACAGAGAGTGAGATCATGGGGAGGTTAAAGGGACAGAGAGTGAGATCGCTGGGAGGTTAAAGGGACAGAGAGTGAGATCAGGGACAGTTCAAGGGACGGAGAGTGAGATGTGGGACAGTTAAAGAAACAGAGATTGAGATCAGGGGGAGGTTAATGGGACAGTTAGTGAGACCACGGGTACGTTAAATGGACAGAGAGTGAGATCACGGGGAGGTTAAAGGGACAGTGAGTGAGATTACGGGGAGGTTAAATGGACAGAGTGAGATCAACGCGGAGCTAAAAGGGACAGAGAGTGAGATCGCGGGGAGGTTTAAGGGACAGAGATTGAGATCAAAGGGATGTTAAAGGGACAGAGAATGAGATCACAGGGAAGTTAAAGGGACAGTGAGTGAGATCACGGGGAGGTTAAAGGGACAGACAGTGAGATCACGGAGAGGTTAAGCGTCATAGAGTGTGATCATCGGGGACATTTAAAGGGACAGAGAATGAGATCAAGGGGATAGTTACAGGGACTGAGAGTGAGATCACGGGGATGTTAAAGGGACAGAGAGTGAGATCACGGGGAGGTTAAAGGAACAGAGAGTGAGATCACTGGGAGGTTAAAGGGACAGAGAGTGAGATCACGGGGAGGTTAAAGGGACATAGATTGAGATCAGGGATAGTTAAAGGGACAGAGAGTGAGATCACGGGGTGGTTAAAGAGACAGAGAGTGAGATCATGGGGAGGTTAAAGGGACAGAGAGTGAGATCAAAGGCAGGTTAAAGGGACAGAGAATGAGATCAAAGGGAGGTTAAAGCGACAGAGAGTGAGATCACGGGGAGGTTAAAGGGACATGGAGTGAGATCACGGGGAGGTTAAAGGGACAGAGAGTGAGATCACGGGGAGGTTCAATGTATAGAGTGTGAGATCACGGGGATGTTGATGGGACAGAGAGTGAGATCACGGGGAGATTTTAGGGACAGAGAGTGAGATGACGGGGAGGTTAAAGCGACAGAGAGTGAGACCATGGGGAGGTCAAAGGGACATAGATTGAGATCAGGGACAGTTGAAGGCACAGAGAGTGAGATCAGGGGGCAGTTAAAGGGACATAGAGTGAAATGAGCGGACAGTTAAAGGGACAGAGAGTGAGATCACGGGGAGGTTAAAGGGACAGAGAGTGAGATCACGGGGACGTTAAAGGGACAGTGAGTGAGATCACGGGGAGGTTAAAGGGACAGAGAGTGAGATCACGGGTAGGTTGAAGGGACTGAGGGTGAGATCACGGGGAGTTTAAAGGGACAGAGAGTGAGATCACGGGTAGATTAATGGGACAGAGACTGAGATCACGAGAAAGTTCAATGGACTGAGAGTGAGATCACGGGGAGTTTAAAGCGACAGTGAGTGAATTCACGGGGAGGTTAAAGGGACAGAGAGTGAGATCACGGGGACGTTTAAAGGGACAGAGAGTGAGATCACGGGGAGTTTAAAGGGAGAGAGAGTGAGATCACGGGGAGGTTAAATGGTCAGAGAGTGAGATCAATGTGAGGTTGAAGCTACAGAGAGTGAGATCACGGGGACATTAAAGGGACAGAGAGTGAGATCATTGGGAGTTTAAAGGGACAGAGAGTGAGATCACGGGGAGGTTAACGGGACAGAGAGTGAGATCAAAGGGAGGTTACAGGGACAGAGAGTGAGATCAAAGGGAGGTTAAAGGGACAGAGAATGAGTTCACGGGGAAGTTAAAGGGAAAGTGAATGAGATCACGGGGAGCTAAAAGGGACAGTGAGTGAGATCAAAGGGAGGTTAAAGGGTCAGAGTGTGAGATCAGGGGGAGGTTAAAGGGACAGAGAGTGAGATCACGGGTAGGTTAAAGGGGCAGACAGTGAGATCAAGGGGAGCTATGAGCTACAGTGAGTGAGATCAAACGGAGGTTAATGGGACAGAGAGAGAGATCACGGGGAGGTTAAAGGGACAGAGAGTAAGATCACGGTGAGGTTAAATGTGTAGAGTGTGAGATCACGGGGAGGATAATGGGAGAGAGATTGAGATCACGGGGAGAATATAGGGACAGAGAATGACTTCACTGGGTGGTTAAAGGGACAGAGAGTGAGATCCCTGGGAGGTTAAAGGGACAGAGAGTGAGATCAGGGACAGTTCAAGGGACGGAGAGTGAGATGTGGGACAGTTAAAGAAACAGAGATTGAGATCAGGGGGAGGTTAATGGGACAGTTAGTGAGACCACGGGTACGTTAAATGGACAGAGAGTGAGATCACGGGGAGGTTAAAGGGACAGAGAGTGAGGTCACGGGGACGTTAAAGGGACAGAGAGTGAGATCACGGGGAGGTTTAAGGGACAGAGATTGAGATCAAAGGGATGTTAAAGGGACAGAGAGTGAGATCACAGGGAAGTTAAAGGGATAGTGAGTGAGATCACGGGGAGCTAAAAGGGACAGTGAGTGAGATCACGGGGAGGTTCAAGGGACAGACAGTGAGATCACGGAGAAGTTAAGGGTCAGAGAGTGTGATCATCGGGGACATTTAAAGGGACAGAGTGTGAAATCAGGGGGAAAGTTAATGGGTCACAGAGTGAGATCAGTGCGACATTTCAAGGGACAGAGAATGAGATCACTGGGATAGTTACAGGGACTGAGAGTGAGATCACGGGTATGTTAAAGGGACAGAGAGTGAGATCACGGGGAGGTTAAAGGAACAGAGAGTGAGATCAATGGGAGGTTAAAGGGACAGAGAGTGAGATCACCGGGAGGTTAAAGGGACACAGAGTGAGATCACGGGGAGGTTAAATGGACAGAGAGTGAGATCACGGGGTATTTAAAGAGACAGAGAGTGAGATCATGGGGAGGTTAAAGGGACAGAGAGTGAGATCGCTGGGAGGTTAAAGGGACAGAGAGTGAGATCAGGGACAGTTCAAGGGACGGAGAGTGAGATGTGGGACAGTTAAAGAAACAGAGATTGAGATCAGGGGGAGGTTAATGGGACAGTTAGTGAGACCACGGGTACGTTAAATGGACAGAGAGTGAGATCACGGGGAGGTTAAAGGGACAGTGAGTGAGATCACGGGGAGGTTAAAGGGACAGAGAGTGAGATCACGGGGAGGTTAAAGGGACAGAGTGAGATCAACGCGGAGCTAAAAGGGACAGAGAGTGAGATCGCGGGGAGGTTTAAGGGACAGAGATTGAGATCAAAGGGATGTTAAAGGGACAGAGAATGAGATCACAGGGAAGTTAAAGGGATAGTGAGTGAGATCACGGGGAGCAAAAAGGGACAGTGAGTGAGATCACGGGGAGGTTAAAGGGACAGACAGTGAGATCACGGAGAGGTTAAGGGTCATAGAGTGTGATCATCGGGGACATTTAAAGGGACAGAGAATGAGATCAAGGGGATAGTTACAGGGACTGAGAGTGAGATCACGGGGATGTTAAAGGGACAGAGAGTGAGATCACGGGGAGGTTAAAGGAACAGAGAGTGAGATCACTGGGAGGTTAAAGGGACAGAGAGTGAGATCACGGGGAGGTTAAAGGGACATAGATTGAGATCAGGGATAGTTAAAGGGACAGAGAGTGAGATCACGGGGTGGTTAAAGAGACAGAGAGTGAGATCATGGGGAGGTTAAAGGGACAGAGAGTGAGATCAAAGGCAGGTTAAAGGGACAGAGAATGAGATCAAAGGGAGGTTAAAGCAACAGAGAGTGAGATCACGGGGAGGTTAAAGGGACATGGAGTGAGATCACGGGGAGGTTAAAGGGACAGAGAGTGAGATCACGGGGAGGTTAAAGAGACAGAGAGTGAGATCACGGGGATGTTGATGGGACAGAGAGTGAGATCACGGGGAGATTTTAGGGACAGAGAGTGAGATGACGGGGAGGTTAAAGCGACAGAGAGTGAGACCATGGGGAGGTCAAAGGGACATAGATTGAGATCAGGGACAGTTGAAGGCACAGAGAGTGAGATCAGGGGGCAGTTAAAGGGACATAGAGTGAAATGAGCGGACAGTTAAAGGGACAGAGAGTGAGATCACGGGGAGGTTAAAGGGACAGAGAGTGAGATCACGGGGACGTTAAAGGGACAGTGAGTGAGATCACGGGGAGGTTAAAGGGACAGAGAGTGAGATCACGGGGAGGTTAATGGCATGGACAGTGAGATCACGGGGAGTTTAATGGGATAGAGAGTGAGATCACTGGTAGGTTGAAGGGACTGAGGGTGAGATCACGGGGAGTTTAAAGGGACAGAGAGTGAGATCACGGGGAGGTTAAACGGATAGAGAGTGAGATCAAGGGTAGATTAATGGGACAGAGACTGAGATCACGAGAACGTTCAATGGACTGAGAGTGAGATCACGGGGAGGTTAAAGCGACAGTGAGTGAATTCACGGGGAGGTTAAAGGGACAGAGAGTGAGATCACGGGGACGTTTAAAGGGACGGAGAGTGAGATCACGGGGAGTTTAAAGGGACAGAGAGTGAGATCACGGGGAGGTTAACTGGTCAGTGAGTGAGATCAATGTGAGGTTGAAGCGACAGAGAGTGAGATCACGGGGACATTAAAGGGACGAGAGTGAGATCATTGGGAGTTTAAAGGGACAGAGAGTGAGATCACGGGGAGGTTAACGGGACAGAGAGTGAGATCAAAGGGAGGTTAAAGGGACAGAGATTGAGTTCACGGGGTAGTTAAAGGGAAAGTGAATGAGATCACGGGGAGCTAAAAGGGACAGTGAGTGAGATCAAAGGGAGGTTAAAGGGTCAGAGTGTGAGATCAGGGGGCGGTTAAAGGGACAGAGAGTGAGATCACGGGTAGGTTAAAGGTGCAGACAGTGAGATGAAGGGGAGCTATGAGAGACAGTGAGTGAGATCAAACGGAGGTTAATGGGACAGAGAGAGAGATCACGGGGAGGTTAAAGGGACAGAGAGTAAGATCACGGTGAGGTTAAATGTGTAGAGTGTGAGATCACGGGGAGGATAATGGGACAGAGATTGAGACCACGGGGAGAATATAGGGACAGAGAATGAAATCACTGGGTGGTTAAAGGGACAGAGAGTGAGATCCCTGGGAGGTTAATGGGACAGAGAGTGAGATCAGGGACAGTTCAAGGGACGGAGAGTGAGATATGGGACAGTTAAAGAAACAGAGATTGAGATCGGGGGAGGTTAATGGGACAGTGAGTGAGACCACGGGGACGTTAAATGTACAGAGAGTGAGATCACGGTGAGGTTAAAGGGACAGAGAGTGAGATAACGGGGAGGTTAAAGCGACAGAGAGTGAGATCGCGGGGAGGTTAAAGGGACAGAGAGTGTGATCAAAGGGAGGTAAAAGGGACAGAGAGTGAGATCACGGGGATTTTAAAGGAACAGAGAGTGAGAACAGGGACAGTTAAAGGGCCAGATAGTGAGATCAGGGGGGCAGCTAAAGGGACAGAGAGTGAGATCACGGGGAGGTTAATGGGACAGAGAGTGAGATCACGGGGAGGTTAAAGGGACAGAGAGTGAGATCACGGGGAAGTTAAAGGGACAGAGATTGAGATCATGGGGAGGTTAAGGGGTCAGAGAGTGAGATCACGGGGACGTTAAAGGGACAGAAAGTGACATCACGGGGAGGTTAAAGGGACAGAGAGTGAGATCAAAGGGAGGTTAAAGGGACAGAGAATGAGATCACGGGGAAGTTAAAGGGACAGTGAGTGAGATCGCGGGGTTGTTAAAGGGACATAGATTGAGATCAGGGACAGTTAATGGGACAGAGAATGAGATCAGGGGGACATTTCTAGCGACAGAGAATGAGATCACGGGGATAGTTATAGGGACTGAGAGTGAGATCACGGGGATGTTAAAGGGACAGAGAGTGAGATCACTGGGAGGTTAAAGGGACAGAGAGTAAGATCACGGGGAGGTTAAAGGGAAAGAGAGTGAGATCACGGGGAGGTTAAAGGGACAGAGAGTGAGATCACGGGGAGGTTAAAGAGACAGACAGTTAGATCACGGGAGGTTAAAGGGACAGAGAGTGAGATCAACGGGAGGTTAAAGGGACAGTGAGCGAGATTACGGGGAGGTTAAATGGACAGAGTGAGATCAACGCGGAGCTAAAAGGGACAGAGAGTGAGATCACGGGGAGGTTTAAGGGACAGAGATTGAGATCAAAGGGATGTTAAAGGGACAGAGAATGAGATCACAGGGAAGTTAAAGGGACAGTGAGTGAGATCGCGGCGTTGTTAAAGGGACATAGATTGAGATCAGGGACAGTTAATGGGACAGAGAATGAGATCAGGGGGACATTTCTAGCGACAGAGAATGAGATCACGGGGATAGTTATAGGGACTGAGAGTGAGATCACGGGGATGTTAAAGGGACAGAGAGTGAGATCACTGGGAGGTTAAAGGGACAGAGAGTAAGATCACGGGGAGGTTAAAGGGAAAGAGAGTGAGATCACGGGGAGGTTAAAGGGACAGAGAGTGAGAACACGGGGAGGTTAAAGAGACAGACAGTTAGATCAAAGGGAGGTTAAAGGGACAGAGAGTGAGATCAACGGGAGGTTAAAGGGACAGTGAGTGAGATTACCGGGAGGTTAAATGGACAGAGTGAGATCAACGCGGAGCTAAAAGGGACAGAGAGTGAGATCACGGGGAGGTTTAAGGGACAGAGATTGAGATCAAAGTGATGTTAAAGGGACAGAGAATGAGACCACAGAGAAGTTAAAGGGATAGTGAGTGAGATCACGGGGAGCTAAAAGGGACAGTGAGTGAGATCACGGGGAGGTTAAAGGGACAGACAGTGAGATCACGGAGAAGATAAGGGTCAGAGATCAGTGATCATCGGGGACATTTAAAGGGACAGAGTGTGAGATCAGGGGGACAGTTAATGGGTCACACAGTGAGATCAGGGCGACATTTCAAGGGACAGAGAATGAGATCACGGGGATAGTTACAGGGACTGAAAGTGAGATCACTGGGAGGTTAAAGGGACAGAGAGTGAGATCACGGGGAGGTTAAAGGGACATAGATTGAGATCAGGGACAGTTAAAGGGACAGAGAGTGATATCACGGGGTGGTTAAAGAGACAGAGAGTGAGATCATGGGGAGGTTAAAGGGACAGAGAGTGAGATCCCTGGGAGGTTAAAGGGACAGAGAGTGAGATCAGGGACAGTTCAAGGGACGGAGAGTGAGATGTGGGACAGTTAAAGAAACAGAGATTGAGATCAGGGGGAGGTTAATGGGACAGTTAGTGAGACCACGGGTACGTTAAATGGACAGAGAGTGAGATCACGGGGATGTTATAGGGACAGAGAGTGAGCTCACGGGGACGTTAAAGGGACAGAGAGTGTGATCAAGGGGAGGTTAATGGGACAGAGAGTGAGATCAAGGGGAGGTTAATGGGACAGAGAGTGAGATCACGGTGAGGTTTAAGGGACAGAGATTGAGATCAAAGGGATGTTAAAGGGACAGAGAATGAGATCACAGGGAAGTTAAAGGGATAGTGAGTGAGATCACGGGGAGCTAAAAGGGACAGTGAGTGAGATCACGGGGAGGTTAAAGGGACAGCCAGTGAGATCACAGAGAGGTTAAGGGTCAGAGAGTGTGATCATCGGGGACATTTAAAGGGACAGAGTGTGAGATCAGGGGGACAGTTAATGGGTCACATAGTGAGATCAGGGCGACATTTCAAGGGACAGAGAATGAGATCACGGGGATAGTTACAGGGACTGAGAGTGAGATCACGGGGATGTTAAAGGGACAGAGAGTGAGATCACGGGGATGTTGATGGGACAGAGAGTGAGATCACGGGGAGATTTTAGGGACGGAGAGTGAGATGACGGGGAGGTTAAAGCGACAGAGAGTGAGATCACGGGGAGGTTAAAGGGACAGAGAGTGAAATCAAAGGGAGGTTAAAGGGACAGAGAATGAGTTCACGGGGAAGTTTAAGGGAAAGTGAATGAGATCACGGGGAGCTAAAAGGGACAGTGAGTGAGATCAAAGGGACGTTAAAGGGACAGAGAGTGAGATCACGGGGAGGTTAAAGGGACAGAGAGTAAAATCACGGTGAGGTTAAAGGGAAAGAGAGTGAGATAACGGGGAGGTTAAAGCGACAGAGAGTGAGATCACGGGGAGGTTAAGGGAACAGAGATTGAGATCACGGGGTGGTTAAAGGGACAGAGAGTGATTTCACGGGGAGGTTAATGGGACAGAGAGTGAGATCACGAGGATTTTAAAGGGACAGAGAGTGAGATCAGGGACAGTTAAAGGGCCAGAGAGTGAGATCAGGGGTGCAGTTAAAGGGCCAGAGAGTGAGATCACGGGGAGGTTAATGGGACAGAGAGTGAGATCACGGGGAGGTTAAAGGGACAGAGAGTGAGATCACGGGGTGGTTAAAGGGACTGAGAGTGAGATCACGGGGACGTTAAAGGGACACTGAGTGAGAGCACGTGGAGGTTAAAGCGACAGAGTGTGATATCAAATAGACGTTAAAAGGACAGAGAGTGAGATCAGGGGGAGGTTAAAGGGACAGAGGGTGAGATCACGGGGAGGTTAAAGGGACAGAGAGTGAGATCACGGGGAGGTTAAAGGGACAGATAGTGAGTTCACGGGGACGTTAAAGGGACAGAGAGTGTGATCAAGGGGAGGTTAAAGGGACAGAGAGTGAGATCAGGGGAGGTTAATGGGACAGAGAGTGAGATCACGGTGAGGTTAAAGGGACAGAGAGTGAGATAACGGGGAGGTTAAAGCGACAGAGAGTGAGATCACGGGGAGGTTAAAGGGACAAAGAGTGAGATCAAAGGGAGGTAAAAGTGACAGAGAGTGAGATCATAGGGATTTTAAAGGAACAGAGAGTGAGAACAGGGACAGTAAAAGGGACAGATAGTGAGATCAGGGGGGCAGCTAAAGGGACAGAGAGTGAGATCGCGGGGTTGTTAAAGGGACATAGATTGAGATCAGGGACAGTTAATGGGACAGAGAATGAGATCAGGGGGACATTTCTAGCGACAGAGAATGAGATCACGGGGATAGTTATAGGGACTGAGAGTGAGATCACGGGGATGTTGAAGGGACAGAGAGTGAGATCACTGGGAGGTTAGAGGGACAGAGAGTAAGATCACGGGGAGGTTAAAGGGACAGAGAGTGAGATCACGGGGAGGTTAAAGGGACAGAGAGTAAGATCACGGGGAGGTTAAAGGGACAGAGAGTGAGATCACGGGGATGTTAAAGGGACAGAGAGTGAAATCACGGGGAGGTTAAAGAGACAGACAGTTAGATCACGGGGATGTTAAAGGGACAGAGAGTGAGATCAACGGGAGGTTAAAGGGACAGTGAGTGAGATTACGGGGAGGTTAACTGGACAGAGTGAGATCAACGCGGAGCTAAAAGGGACAGAGAGTGAGATCGCGGGGAGGTTTAAGGGACAGAGATTGAGATCAAAGGGATGTTAAAGGGACAGAGAATGAGATCACAGGGAAGTTAAAGGGATAGTGAGTGAGATCACGGGGAGCTAAAAGGGACAGTGAGTGAGATCACGGGGAGGTTAAAGGGACAGACAGTGAGATCACGGAGAGGTTAAGGGTCAGAGAGTGTGATCATCGGCGACATTTAAAGGGACAGAGTGTGAGATCAGGGGGACAGTTAATGGGTCACACAGTGAGATCAGGGCGACATTTCAAGGGACAGAGAATGAGATCACGGGGATAGTTACAGGGACTGAGAGTGAGATCACGGGGATGTTAAAGGGACAGAGAGTGAGATCACGGGGAGGTTAAAGGAACAGAGAGTGAGATCACTGGGAGGTTAAAGGGACAGAGAGTGAGATCACGGGGAGGTTAAAGGGACATAGATTGAGATCAGGGACAGTTAAAGGGACAGAGAGTGAGATCACGGGGTGGTTAAAGAGACAGAGAGTGAGATCATGGGGAGGTTAAAGGGACAGAGAGTGAGATCAAAGGCAGGTTAAAGGGACAGAGAATGAGATCAAAGGGAGGTTAAAGCAACAGAGAGTGAGATCACGGGGAGGTTAAAGGGACAGGGAGTGAGATCACGTGGAGGTTAAAGGGACAGAGAGTGAGATCACGGGGAGGTTCAATGTATAGAGTGTGAGATCACGGGGATGTTGATGGGACAGAGAGTGAGATCACGGGGAGATTCTAGGGACAGAGAGTGAGATGACGGGGAGGTTAAAGCGACAGAGAGTGAGATCACGGGGAGGTCAAAGGGACATAGATTGAGATCAGGGACAGTTGAAGGCACAGAGAGTGAGATCAGGGGGCAGTTAAAGGGACATAGAGTGAAATGAGCGGACAGTTAAAGGGACAGAGAGTGAGATCACGGGGAGGTTAAAGGGACAGAGAGTGAGATCACGGGGAGGTTAATGGCATAGACAGTGAGATCACGGGGAGTTTAATGGGATAGAGAGTGAGATCACGGGTAGTTTGAAGGGACTGAGGGTGAGATCACGGGGAGTTTAAAGGGACAGAGAGTGAGATCACGGGGAGGTTAAACGGATAGAGAGTGAGATCAAGGGTAGATTAATGGGACAGAGACTGAGATCACGAGAAAGTTCAATGGACTGAGAGTGAGATCACGGGGAGGTTAAAGCGACAGTGAGTGAATTCACGGGGAGGTTAAAGGGACAGAGAGTGAGATCACGGAGACGTTTAAAGGGACGGAGAGTGAGATCACGGGGATGTTAAAGGGACAGAGAGTGAGATCACGGGGAGGTTAAAGGGACAGAGAGTGAGATCACTGGGAGGTTAAAGGGACAGAGAGTGAGATCACGGGGAGGTTAAAAGGACAGAGAGTGAGATCACGGGGAGGTTAAAGGGACAGAGAGTGAGATCACGGGGAGGTTAAAGAGACAGAGAGTGAGATCACGGAAAGTTTAAAGGGACAGAGAGTGAGATCAACGGGAGGTTAAAGGGACAGAGAGTGAGATCAACGGGAGGTTAAAGGGACAGAGAGTGAGATCACGGGGAGGTTAATGGGACAGAGAGTGATCACGGTTAGGTTAAAGGGATAGAGAGTGAGATCACGCGGAGCTAAAAGGGACAGAGAGTGAGATCACTGGGAGGTTAAAGGGACAGAGAGTGAGATCACGGGGAGGTTAAAAGGACAGAGAGTGAGATCACGGGGAGGTTAAAGGGACAGAGAGTGAGATCACGGGGAGGTTAAAGAGACAGAGAGTGAGATCACGGAAAGTTTAAAGGGACAGAGTGAGATCAACGGGAGGTTAAAGGGACAGAGAGTGAGATCACGGGGAGGTTAATGGGACAGAGAGTGAGATCACGGTTAGGTTAAAGGGATAGAGAGTGAGATCACGCAGAGCTAAAAGGGACAGAGAGTGAGATCACGGGAAGCTAAAGATCAGAGAGTGAGATCACGGGGAGGTTAAAGGGACAGAGAGTGTGGTCACTGGGGGGTTAAAGGGTCAGAGAGTGAGATCACGGGGAGGTTAAAGGGACAGAGAGTGAGATCACGGGGAGGTTAATGGGACAGAGAGTGAGATCACGTGGTGGTTAAAGAGACAGAGAGTGAGATCACGGGGAGGTTTAATGTATAGAGTGTGAGATCACGGGGATGTTAATGGGAAAGAGAGTGAGATGACGGGGAGGTTAAAGCGACAGAGAGTGAGATCACTGGGAGTTTAACTGGACAGAGAGTGAGATCACGGGGAGGTCAAAGGGACATAGACTGAGATCACGGGGAGGTTAAAGGGGCAGAGGGTGAGATCACGGGAATGTTAAAGGACAGAAAATGAGATCAGGGACAGTTGAAAGCACAGAGAGTGAGATCAGGGGGCAGTTAAAGGGACATAGAGTGAAATCAGGGGACAGTTAATTGGACAGAGAGTGAGATCAGGGGGTCCGTTAAAGGGACAGAGAGTGAGATCAGGGACAGTTAAAGAAACAGAGATTGAGATCAGGGGGAGGTTAATGGGACAGAGAGTGAGACCACGGGGACATTAAAGGGACAGAGAGTGAGATCAGTAGGAGGTTAAAGGGACAGAGAGTGAAATCACGGCGACGTTAAAGGGACAGTGAGTGAGATCACGGTGAGGTTATAGGGGCAGAGAGTGAGATCACGGGGACGTTAAAGGGACAGAGAGTGAGATCACGGGGAGGTTAAAGGGCCAGAGGGTGAGATCACGGGGACGTTAATGGGACAGAATGAGATCACGGGGAGGTTAAAGGGACAGACAGTGAGATCACAGAGAGGTTAAGGGTCAGAGAGTGTGATCATCGGGGACATTTAAAGGGACAGAGTGTGAGATCAGGGGGACAGTTAATGGGTCACATAGTGAGATCAGGGCGACATTTCAAGGGACAGAGAATGAGATCACGGGGATAGTTACAGGGACTGAGAGTGAGATCACGGGGATGTTAAAGGGACAGAGAGTGAGATCACGGGGAGGTTCAATGTATAGAGTGTGAGATCACGGGGATGTTGATGGGACAGAGAGTGAGATCACGGGGAGATTTTAGGGACGGAGAGTGAGATGACGGGGAGGTTAAAGCGACAGAGAGTGAGATCACGGGGAGGTTAATGGGACAGAGAGTGAGATCAAAGGGAGGTTAAAGGGACAGAGAATGAGTTCACGGGGAAGTTTAAGGGAAAGTGAAAGAGATCACGGGGAGCTAAAAGGGACAGTGAGTGAGATCAAAGGGAGATTAAAGCGACAGAGAGTGAGATCACGGGGAGGTTAAGGGAACAGAGATTGAGATCACGGGGTGGTTAAAGGGACAGAGAGTGATTTCACGGGGAGGTTAATGGGACAGAGAGTGAGATCACGGGGATTTTAAAGGGACAGAGAGTGAGATCAGGGACAGTTAAAGGGCCAGAGAGTGAGATCAGGGGTGCAGTTAAAGGGCCAGAGAGTGAGATCACGGGGAGGTTAATGGGACAGAGAGTGAGATCACATGGAGGTTAAAGGGACAGAGAGTGAGATCACGGGGAGGTTAAAGGGACTGAGAGTGAGATCACGGGGACGTTAAAGGGACACTGAGTGAGAGCACGTGGAGGTTAAAGCGACAGAGTGTGATATCAAATAGACGTTAAAAGGACAGAGAGTGAGATCAGGGGGAGGTTAAATGGACAGAGGGTGAGATCACGGGGAGGTTAAAGGGACAGAGAGTGAGATCGCGGGGTTGTTAAAGGGACATAGATTGAGATCAGGGACAGTTAATGGGACAGAGAATGAGATCAGGGGGACATTTCTAGCGACAGAGAATGAGATCACGGGGATAGTTATAGGGACTGAGAGTGAGATCACGGGGATGTTGAAGGGACAGTGTGTGAGATCACTGGGAGGTTAAAGGGACAGAGAGAAAGATCACGGGGAGGTTAAAGAGACAGACAGTTAGATCACGGGGAGGTTAAAGGGACAGAGAGTGAGATCAACGGGAGGTTAAAGGGACAGTGAGTGAGATTACGGGGAGGTTAAATGGACAGAGTGAGATCAACGCGGAGCTAAAAGGGACAGAGAGTGAGATCGCGGGGAGGTTTAAGGGACAGAGATTGAGATCAAAGGGATGTTAAAGGGACAGAGAATGAGATGACAGGGAAGTTAAAGGGATAGTGAGTGAGATCACGGGGAGCTAAAAGGGACAGTGAGTGAGATCACGGGGAGGTTAAAGGGACAGACAGTGAGATCACGGAGAGGTTAAGGGTCAGAGAGTGTGATCATCGGGGAAATTTAAAGGGACAGAGTGTGAGATCGGGGAACAGTTAATGGGTCACATAGTGAGATCAGGGCGACATTTCAAGGGACAGAGAATGAGATCACGGGGATAGTTACAGGGACTGAGAGTGAGATCACGGGGATGTTAAAGGGACAGAGAGTGAGATCCCGGGGAGGTTAAAGGAACAGAGAGTGAGATCACTGGGAGGTTAAAGGGACAGAGAGTGAGATCACGGGGAGGTTAAAGGGACATAGATTGAGATCAGGGACAGTTAAAGGGACAGAGAGTGAGATCACGGGGTGGTTAAAGAGACAGAGAGTGAGATCATGGGGAGGATAAAGGGACAAAGAGTGAGATCAAAGGCAGGTTAAAGGGACAGAGAATGAGATCAAAGGGAGGTTAAAGCGACAGAGAGTGAGATCACGGGGAGGTTAAAGGGACAGGGAGTGAGATCACGTGGAGGTTAAAGGGACAGAGAGTGAGATCACGGGGAGGTTCAATGTATAGAGTGTGAGATCACGGGGATGTTGATGGGACAGAGAGTGAGATCACGGGGAGGTCAAAGGGACATAGATTGAGATCAGGGACAGTTGAAGGCACAGAGAGTGAGATCAGGGGGCAGTGAAAGGGACATAGAGTGAAATGAGCGGACAGTTAAAGGGACAGAGAGTGAGATCACGGGGAGGTTAAAGGGACAGAGAGTGAGATCACGGGGAGGTTAAAGGGACAGTGAGTGAGATCACGGGGAGGTTAATGGGACAGAGAGTGAGATCACGGGGAGCTTAATGGCATAGACAGTGAGATCACGGGGAGTTTAATGGGATAGAGAGTGAGATCACGGGTAGTTTAAAGGGACCGAGGGTGAGATCAAGGGGAGTTTAAAGGGAGAGAGAGTGAGATCACGGGGAGGTTAAACGGATAGAGAGTGAGATCAAGGGTAGATTAATGGGACAGAGACTGAGATCACGAGAAAGTTCAATGGACTGAGAGTGAGATCACGGGGAGGTTAAAGCGACAGTGAGTGAATTCACGGGGAGGTTAAAGGGACAGCGAGTGAGATCACGGAGACGTTTAATGGGACGGAGAGTGAGATCACGGGGATGTTAAAGGGACAGAGAGGGAGATCACGGGGAGGTTAAAGGGACAGAGAGTGAGGTCACTGGGAGGTTAAAGGGACAGAGAGTGAGATCACGGGGAGGTTAAAGGGACGAGAGTGAGATCAACGGGAGGTTAAAGGGACAGAGAGTGAGATCACGGGGAGGTTAATGGGACAGAGAGTGAGATCACGGTTAGGTTAAAGGAATAGAGAGTGAGATCACGCGGAGCTAAAAGGGACAGAGAGTGAGATCACTGGGAGGTTAAAGGGACAGAGAGTGAGATCACGGGGAGGTTAAAAGGACAGAGAGTGAGATCACGGGGAGGTTAAAGGGACAGAGAGTGAGATCACGGGGAGGTTAAAGAGACAGAGAGTGAGATCACGGAATGTTTAAAGGGACAGAGAGTGAGATCAACGGGAGGTTAAAGGGACAGAGAGTGAGATCACGGGGAGGTTAATGGGACAGAGAGTGAGATCACGGTTAGGTTAAAGGGATAGAGAGTGAGATCACGCGGAGCTAAAAGGGACAGAGAGTGAGATCACGGGAAGCTAAAGATCAGAGAGTGAGATCACGGGGAGGTTAAAGGGACAGAGAGTGTGGTCACTGGGGGGTTAAAGGGTCAGAGAGTGAGATCACGGGGAGGTTAAAGGGACAGAGAGTGAGATCACGGGGAGGTTAATGGGACAGAGAGTGAGATCACGTGGTGGTTAAAGAGACAGAGAGTGAGATCACGGGGAGGTTTAATGTATAGAGTGTGAGATCACGGGGAGGTTAATGGGAAAGAGAGTGAGATGACGGGGAGGTTAAAGCGACAGAGAGTGAGATCACTGGGAGGTTAACTGGACAGAGAGTGAGATCACGGGGAGGTTAAAGGGGCAGAGGGTGAGATCACGGGAATGTTAAAGGACAGAAAATGAGATCAGGGACAGTTGAAAGCACAGAGAGTGAGATCGGGGGGCAGTTAAAGGGACATAGAGTGAAATCAGGGGACAGTTAATTGGACAGAGAGTGAGATCAGAGGGTCCGTTAAAGGGACAGAGAGTGAGATCAGGGACAGTTAAAGAAACAGAGATTGAGATCAGGGGGAGGTTAATGGGTCAGAGAGTGAGACCACGGGGACATTAAAGGGACAGAGAGTGAGATCAGTAGGAGGTTAAAGGGACAGAGAGTGAAATCATGGCGACGTTAAAGGGACAGTGAGTGAGATCACGGTGAGGTTATAGGGGCAGATAGTGAGATCACGGGGACGTTAAAGGGACAGAGAGTGAGATCACGGGGAGTTTAAAGGGCCAGAGGGTGAGATCACGGGGACGTTAATGGGACAGAATGAGATCACGGGGAGGTTAAAGGGCCAGAGGGTGAGATCACGGGGAGGTTAAAGGGCCAGAGGGTGAGATCACGGGGAGTTTAAAGGGACAGAGAGTGAGATCACGGGGTGGTTAAAGGGACAGAGAGTGAGATCACGGGGAGGTTAAACGGACTGAGAGTGGAATTACGGGGACGTTAAATGGACAGAGAGTGAGATCACGGTGAGGTTAAAGGGACAGAGAGTGAGATAACGGGGAGGTTAAAGGGACAGAGAGTGAGATCAAAATTAGGTTAAAGGGACAGAGGATGAGATCACGGGGAGGTTAAAGGGGCAGTGAGTGAGATCAAGGGGAGTTTAAAGGGACAGAGAGTGAGATCATCGGTGACAATTAAAGGGACAGAGAGTGAGATTAGGGCAATAGTTAACGGGACAGACAGTGAGATCAGGGGGACAGTTAAAGGGACAGCGAGTGAGATCAGGGGGTCATTTAAAGAGACAGAGGGTGTGATCTGGGGACAGTAAAAGGGTCAGAGGGTGAGATCAGGAGGACAGTTAAAGAGACAGAGAGTGAGATCAGGGGGACTGTTAAAGGGTCAGAGAGTGAGATCAGGGGGACATTTAAAGGGACAGAGAGTGAGATCAGGTGGTCAGTTCAAGGGACAGAGAGAGATCGGGGGACAGTTAAAGGGACAGAGAGTGAGATCAGGGGGACAGTTAAAGGGACAGAGAGTGAGATCAGGGGGACAGTTCAAGGGACAGAGAGTGAGATCACGGGAAGGTTAAAGGGACAGAGAGTGAGATCAAAGGGAGGTTATAGGGACAGAGAAAGAGATCACGGGGAGCTAAAAGGGACAGTGAGTGAGATCAAAGGGAGTTTAAAGGGACAGAGAGGGAGATCACCGGGATGTTAAAGGGACAGAGTGAGATCACGGAGAGGTTAAAGGGACAGAGAGTGAGATCACGGGGAGATTAAAGGGACAGACAGTGAGATCACGGAGAGGTTAAAGGGACAGAGAGTGATATCATCGGGGACAATTAAAGGGACAGAGCGTGAGATCAGGGGGACATTTCAAGGGACAGAGAATGAGATCACGGGGATAGTTATAGGGACTGAGAGTGAGATCGCGGGGATGTTAAAGGGACAGAGAGTGAGATCAAGGGGAGGTTAAAGTGACAGAGAGTGAGATCACTGGGAGTTTAAAGGGACAGAGACTGAGATCACGGGGAGGATAAAGGGACATAGATTGAGATCAGGGACAGTTAAAGGGAGAGAGAGTGAGATCAGGGGGACATTTCTAGGGACAGAGAATGAGATCACGGGGATAGTTATAGGGACTGAGAGTGAGATCAGGGACAGTTAAAGGGGCAGAGAGTGAGATCACGGGGAGGTTGAAGGGACAGAGAATGAGATCACGGGGATGTTAAAGGGACAGAGATTGAGATCACGGGAAGGTTAAAGGGACAGTGAGTGAGATTATGGGGTGGTTAATTGGACAGAGAGTGAGATCACGGGGAGGTTATAGGGACAGAGAGTGAGATCACGGGGTGGTTAAACGGACTGTGAGTGGATTTACGGGGATGTTAAAGGGACAGAGATTGAGATCATGGAGAGGTTAAAGGGACAGAGAGTGAGATCACAGGGAGGTTAAAGGGACAGTGAGTGAGATCATCGGGGATATCAAAGGGAAAGAGAGTGAAATCAAGTGGAGGTTAAAGAGACAGAGAGTGAGATCACGGGGTTGTTAAAGGGACAGAGAGTGAGATCACGGGGAGGTTAAAGGGACAGACAGTGAGATCACGGAGAGATTAAGGGTCAGAGAGTGTGATCATCGGGGACAATTAAAGGGACAGAGTGTGAGATCAGGGGGCCAGTTAATGGGTCAGAGAGTGAGATCAGAGGGACATTTCAAGGGACAGAGAATGAGATCACGGGGATAGTTACAGGGACTGAGAGTGAGATCACGGGGATGTTAAAGGGACCGAGAGTGAGATCACGGGGAGGTTAAAGGGACATAGATTGAGATCAGGGACAGTTAAAGGGACAGGGAGTGAGATCAGGGGGACATTTCTAGGGACAGAGAATGAGATCACGGAGATAGTTATAGGGGCTGAGAGTGAGATCACGGGGATGTTAAAGGGACAGAGATTGAGATCACGGGGAGGTTAAAGGGACAGAGAGTGTTGTCACTGGGGGGTTAAAGGGTCAGAGAGTGAGATCACGGGGAGGTTAAAGGGACAGAGAGTGAGATCACGGGGAGGTTAATGGGACAGAGAGTGAGATCACGTGGTGGTTAAAGAGACAGAGAGTGAGATCACGGGGAGGTTTAATGTATAGAGTGTGAGATCACGGGGATGTTAAAGGGACAGAGAGTGAGATGACGGGGAGGTTAAAGCGACAGAGAGTGAGATCACTGGGAGGTTAACTGGACAGAGAGTGAGATCACGGGGAGGTCAAAGGGACATAGACTGAGATCACGGGGAGGTTAAAGGGGCAGAGGGTGAGATCACGGGAATGTTAAAGGACAGAAAATGAGATCAAGGACAGTTGAAAGCACAGAGAGTGAGATCGGGGGGCAGTTAAAGGGACATAGAGTGAAATCAGGGGACAGTTAATTGGACAGAGAGTGAGATCAGGGGGTCCGTTAAAGGGACAGAGAGTGAGATCAGGGACAGTTAAAGAAACAGAGATTGAGATCAGTGGGAGGTTAATGGGTCAGAGAGTGAGACCACGGGGACATTAAAGGGACAGAGAGTGAGATCAGTAGGAGGTTAAAGGGACAGAGAGTGAAATCATGGGGACGTTAAAGGGACAGTGAGTGAGATCACGGTGAGGTTATAGGGGCAGATAGTGAGATCACGGGGACGTTAAAGGGACAGAGAGTGAGATCACGGGGAGGTTAAACGGACTGAGAGTGGAATTACGGGGACGTTAAATGGACAGAGAGTGAGATCACGGTGAGGTTAAAGGGACAGAGAGTGAGATAACGGGGAGGTTAAAGGGACAGAGAGTGAGATCAAAATTAGGTTAAAGGGACAGAGGATGAGATCACGGGGAGGATAAAGGGGCAGTGAGTGAGATCAAGGGGAGTTTAAAGGGACAGAGAGTGAGATCACGGGGTTGTTAAAGGGACAGAGAGTGAGATCACGGGGAGGTTAAAGGGACAGACAGTGAGATCACGGAGAGATTAAGGGTCAGAGAGTGTGATCATCGGGGACAATTAAAGGGACAGAGTGTGAGATCAGGGGGCCAGTTAATGGGTCAGAGAGTGAGATCAGAGGGACATTTCAAGGGACAGAGAATGAGATCACGGGGATAGTTACAGGGACTGAGAGTGAGATCACGGGGATGTTAAAGGGACCGAGAGTGAGATCACGGGGAGGTTAAAGGGACATAGATTGAGATCAGGGACAGTTAAAGGGACAGGGAGTGAGATCAGGGGGACATTTCTAGGGACAGAGAATGAGATCACGGAGATAGTTATAGGGGCTGAGAGTGAGATCACGGGGATGTTAAAGGGACAGAGAGTGAGATCACGGGGAGGTTAAAGGGACAGAGAGTGTTGTCACTGGGGGGTTAAAGGGTCAGAGAGTGAGATCACGGGGAGGTTAAAGGGACAGAGAGTGAGATCACGGGGAGGTTAATGGGACAGAGAGTGAGATCACGTGGTGGTTAAAGAGACAGAGAGTGAGATCACGGGGAGGTTTAATGTATAGAGTGTGAGATCACGGGGATGTTAAAGGGACAGAGAGTGAGATGACGGGGAGGTTAAAGCGACAGAGAGTGAGATCACTGGGAGGTTAACTGGACAGAGAGTGAGATCACGGGGAGGTCAAAGGGACATAGACTGAGATCACGGTGAGGTTAAAGGGGCAGAGGGTGAGATCACGGGAATGTTAAAGGACAGAAAATGAGATCAAGGACAGTTGAAAGCACAGAGAGTGAGATCGGGGGGCAGTTAAAGGGACATAGAGTGAAATCAGGGGACAGTTAATTGGACAGAGAGTGAGATCAGGGGGTCCGTTAAAGGGACAGAGAGTGAGATCAGGGAAAGTTAAAGAAACAGAGATTGAGATCAGTGGGAGGTTAATGGGTCAGAGAGTGAGACCACGGGGACATTAAAGGGACAGAGAGTGAGATCAGTAGGAGGTTAAAGGGACAGAGAGTGAAATCACGGGGACGTTAAAGGGACAGTGAGTGAGATCACGGTGAGGTTATAGGGGCAGATAGTGAGATCACGGGGACGTTAAAGGGACAGAGAGTGAGATCACGGGGAGGTTAAACGGACTGAGAGTGGAATTACGGGGACGTTAAATGGACAGAGAGTGAGATCACGGTGAGGTTAAAGGGACAGAGAGTGAGATAACGGGGAGGTTAAAGGGACAGAGAGTGAGATCAAAATTAGGTTAAAGGGACAGAGGATGAGATCACGGGGAGGTTAAAGGGGCAGTGAGTGAGATCAAGGGGAGTTTAAAGGGACAGAGAGTGAGATCATCAGTGACAATTAAAGGGACAGAGAGTGAGATTAGGGCAATAGTTAACGGGACAGACAGTGAGATCAGGGGGACAGTTAAAGGGACAGCGAGTGAGATCAGGGGGTCATTTAAAGAGACAGAGGGTGTGATCTGGGGACAGTAAAAGGGTCAGAGGGTGAGATCAGGAGGACAGTTAAAGAGACAGAGAGTGAGATCAGGGGGACTGTTAAAGGGTCAGAGAGTGAGATCAGGGGGACAGTTAAAGGGACAGAGAGTGAGATCAGGGGGACAGTTCAAGGGACAGAGAGTGAGATCAAAGGGAGGTTATAGGGACAGAGAAAGAGATCACGGGGAGCTAAAAGGGACAGTGAGTGAGATCAAAGGGAGTTTAAAGGGACAGAGAGGGAGATCACCGGGATGTTAAAGGGACAGAGTGAGATCACGGAGAGGTTAAAGGGACAGATAGTGAGATCACGGAGAGGTTAAAGGGACAGAGAGTGATATCATCGGGGACAATTAAAGGGACAGAGCGTGAGATCAGGGGGACATTTCAAGGGACAGAGAATGAGATCACGGGGATAGTTATAGGGACTGAGAGTGAGATCGCGGGGATGTTAAAGGGACAGAGAGTGAGATCACGGGGAGGTTAAAGGGACCGAGAGTGAGATCACGGGGAGGTTAAAGGGACATAGATTGAGATCAGGGACAGTTAAAGGGACAGGGAGTGAGATCAGGGGGACATTTCTAGGGACAGAGAATGAGATCACGGAGATAGTTATAGGGGCTGAGAGTGAGATCACGGGGATGTTAAAGGGACAGAGAGTGAGATCACGGGGAGGTTAAAGGGACAGAGAGTGTGGTCACTGGGGGGTTAAAGGGTCAGAGAGTGAGATCACGGGGAGGTTAAAGGGACAGAGAGTGAGATCACGGGGAGGTTAATGGGACAGAGAGTGAGATCACGGGGAGGTTTAATGTATAGAGTGTGAGATCACGGGGATGTTAAAGGGACAGAGAGTGAGATGACGGGGAGGTTAAAGCGACAGAGAGTGAGATCACTGGGAGGTTAACTGGACAGAGAGTGAGATCACGGGGAGGTCAAAGGGACATAGACTGAGATCACGGGGAGGTTAAAGGGGCAGAGGGTGAGATCACGGGAATGTTAAAGGACAGAAAATGAGATCAAGGACAGTTGAAAGCACAGAGAGTGAGATCGGGGGGCAGTTAAAGGGACATAGAGTGAAATCAGGGGACAGTTAATTGGACAGAGAGTGAGATCAGGGGGTCCGTTAAAGGGACAGAGAGTGAGATCAGGGACAGTTAAAGAAACAGAGATTGAGATCAGTGGGAGGTTAATGGGTCAGAGAGTGAGACCACGGGGACATTAAAGGGACAGAGAGTGAGATCAGTAGGAGGTTAAAGGGACAGAGAGTGAAATCACGGGGAAGTTAAAGGGACAATGAGTGAGATCACGGTGAGGTTATAGGGGCAGATAGTGAGATCACGGGGACGTTAAAGGGACAGAGAGTGAGATCACGGGGAGGTTAAAGGGCCAGAGGGTGAGATCACGGGGACGTTAATGGGACAGAATGAGATCACGGGGAGGTTAAAGGGCCAGAGGGTGAGATCACGGGGAGGTTAAAGGGCCAGAGGGTGAGATCACGGGGAGTTTAAAGGGACAGAGAGTGAGATCACGGGGTGGTTAAAGGGACAGAGAGTGAGATCACGGGGAGGTTAAACGGACTGAGAGTGGAATTACGGGGACGTTAAATGGACAGAGAGTGAGATCACGGTGAGGTTAAAGGGACAGAGAGTGAGATAACGGGGAGGTTAAAGGGACAGAGAGTGAGATCAAAATTAGGTTAAAGGGACAGAGGATGAGATCACGGGGAGGTTAAAGGGGCAGTGAGTGAGATCAAGGGGAGTTTAAAGGGACAGAGAGTGAGATCATCGGTGACAATTAAAGGGACAGAGAGTGAGATTAGGGCAATAGTTAACGGGACAGACAGTGAGATCAGGGGGACAGTTAAAGGGACAGCGAGTGAGATCAGGGGGTCATTTAAAGAGACAGAGGGTGTGATCTGGGGACAGTAAAAGGGTCAGAGGGTGAGATCAGGAGGACAGTTAAAGAGACAGAGAGTGAGATCAGGGGGACTGTTAAAGGGTCAGAGAGTGAGATCAGGGGGACATTTAAAGGGACAGAGAGTGAGATCAGGTGGTCAGTTCAAGGGACAGAGAGAGATCGGGGGACAGTTAAAGGGACAGAGAGTGAGATCAGGGGGACAGTTAAAGGGACAGAGAGTGAGATCAGGGGGACAGTTCAAGGGACAGAGAGTGAGATCACGGGAAGGTTAAAGGGACAGAGAGTGAGATCAAAGGGAGGTTATAGGGACAGAGAAAGAGATCACGGGGAGCTAAAAGGGACAGTGAGTGAGATCAAAGGGAGTTTAAAGGGACAGAGAGGGAGATCACCGGGATGTTAAAGGGACAGAGTGAGATCACGGAGAGGTTAAAGGGACAGAGAGTGAGATCACGGAGAGGTTAAAGGGACAGAGAGTGATATCATCGGGGACAATTAAAGGGACAGAGCGTGAGATCAGGGGGACATTTCAAGGGACAGAGAATGAGATCACGGGGATAGTTATAGGGACTGAGAGTGAGATCGCGGGGATGTTAAAGGGACAGAGAGTGAGATCACGGGGAGGTTAAAGGGACAGAGAGTGAGATCACTGGGAGTTTAAAGGGACAGAGACTGAGATCACGGGGAGGATAAAGGGACATAGATTGAGATCAGGGACAGTTAAAGGGACAGAGCGTGAGATCAGGGGGACATTTCTAGGGACAGAGAATGAGATCACGGGGATAGTTATAGGGACTGAGAGTGAGATCAGGGACAGTTAAAGGGGCAGAGAGTGAGATCACGGGGACGTTGAAGGGACAGAGAATGAGATCACGGGGATGTTAAAGGGACAGAGATTGAGATCACGGGAAGGTTAAAGGGACAGAGTGTGAGATTATGGGGTGGTTAATGGGACAGAGAGTGAGATCACGGGGAGGTTATAGGGACAGAGAGTGAGATCACGGGGTGGTTAAACGGACTGAGAGTGGATTTACTGGGATGTTAAAGGGGCAGAGATTGAGATCATGGGGAGGTTAAAGGGACAGAGAGTGAGATCACAGGGAGGTTAAAGGGACAGTGAGTGAGATCATCGGGGACAATTAAAGGGACAGAGTGTGAGATTAGGGCATCAGTTAACGGGACAGATAGTGTGATCAGTGGGACAGTTAAAGTGACAGACAGTGAGATCAGGGGGACATTTAAAGGGACAGGGAGTGGGATCAGGGGGCCAGTTCAAGGGACAGAGAGTGAGATCAGGGGGACAGTTAAAGGGACAGAGAGTGAGATCAGGGCGACAGTTAAAGGGACAGAGAATGAGATCAGGGGGACAGTTCAAGGGAAAGACAGTGAGATCACGGGGAGGTTAAAGGGACATAGAGTGTGATCAGGGACAGTTAAAGGGACAAATAGTGAGATCGGGGGGGCAGTTAAAGGGAGAGAGAGTGAGATCACGGGGAGGTTAAAGGGACATAGAGTGAGATCTCTGGGAGGTTAAAGGGACAGAGAGTGATATCACGGAGAGGTTAAAGGGACAGAGAGTGAGATCACGGGGAGGTTAAAGGCACAGAGAGTGAGATCACGGGGCGGTTAAATGGACAGGGAGTGCGATCACGGGGAGATTAAAGGGACAGAGAGTGAGGTCACGGGGAGGTTAAAGGGACAGAGAGTGAGGTCACGGGGAGGTTAAAGGGACAGAGAATGATGTCACGGGGAGGTTAAAGGGACGGAGAGTGAGATCACGGGGAGGTTAAAGGGACAGAGAGTGAGATCCTGGGGAGTTTAAAGGGATAGAGAGTGAGATCACGATGATGTTCAAGGGACAGAGAGTGAGATTACGGGGAGGTTAAAGGGACAGAGAGTGAGGTCACGGGGAGGTTAAAGGGATAGAGAGTGAGATCACGGTGAGGTTAAGGGACTGAGAGTGAGATCTCGGTGAGGTTAAAGGGACTGAGAGTGAGATCACGGTGAGGTTAAAGGGACAGAGTGTGAGATCACGGTGAGGTTAAAGGGACAGAGAGTGAGATCACGGTGAGGTTAAAGGGACTGAGAGTGAGATCTCGGGTAGTTTGAAGGGACTAATGAGAAATGAAAGCAGCAAAAATTTGAAACGGTTTTTCACCGACTTGGACACCATCAACACTTCGAGCGACCGAACATTGAAAAAGTTGGAGGGTTGTTTTAGCCCCAGGAGCGGACACCTAATGAAACATTGCAAAGGGAGATTTAAACAGGCTCCCAGGCAACTATCGCCGTTCAATGAAGTCTACAGCGTAGCAGAGCCAGAAACAACCAATCCTGACATTCATTCCTTATTCAACACCAAAGCTGGAGAGACAGAGGCAATTCTTGTCCCAGCGCCAGTGACCGGTCAACCCCTGAGGAACGGAAGTAGACACGGGTGTGTTTTCAGGGAACACGCTTTCCGATATTTAAATAAAGGTGATCGACAGTTACATCTGGAACAAACATCTGGCCAGTCGGAAAGGTTCCCAGGCGAAGGAGTCCAGGATAAAGGTATCAGCAGAGAAAACTGTTCATTATCGACACCGATCGACACAACTCCCAGTGATGGGGGCAGGAGATGAAGGACCAAGCCTTTCGACAGAGTAAGATAGTCAGGAGCTTTTTCCCAGGGTGGGAGAGTCAATGACTAGGGGGACATAGATTTAAGGTGAGAGGAGGAAACTATAGAGGATGATGTGCGGGGGTAAGTTTTTTACACAGAGGGAATTCGCTGCCAGAGGAGGTGGTGGAAGCAGGTACGATAGTGGGGTTTAAGAGGCAGCTTGAGCAATCCATGAATAGGATGGGAATAGAGGGGATACCGACCCCGGGAAGTGCGAAATGTTTTAGTTTGACGGGCAATGTGATGGGCGCAGGCTTGGAGGGCCGAAGGGCCTGTTCCTGTGCTGTACTTTTCCTTTGCTATTTGATCTCGGGGGTGGTCGGTTGAAAGGGGTGAAATTCAACTGGTCCGAAACTCTCCAGTTGTGACTCTCTGTGACTGTCAGAGCTGCTAAAGAAATGTGAGCCTGTCTCCAAGGACAGGGAACTGGGGAGAACAATCCAAAGCCTCCAGGCCCAGATTCACGTGGACCCAGGAGCAACCCCCTCGCTTCCTGAAGCCAAGACCGTTGCTGAGCTCCCTGAGAGAGAAGGTTGATGCTGAGCTGAGCCAGCCAGAGAGGCTGTGAGGTGGGGTTGGGGGGTCAGAAAAGCCGTTCAGTTCTCAAGAGTGGGAAACACAACCTAGTCCCTGTCCTTAAACCAGACCAGCCCTGTGTTGGGGGGGAGACTGTAAACTAACGGTCAACAGAACAGCCAAACTGCACAGGTCCCCTATTCCCCAAGATTGACCACCTCTACACCAAACTAGCAGGAAGGACAACGTCTACAAAGCCCCACATGAGTCACACGTATCAGATAGGTAGAGGGACAGGTAGTATTGAGGAGGCGGGGAGGCTGCAGAAGGATTTGGACAGGTTAGGAGAATGGGCAAAGAAGTGGCAGATGGAATACAACGTGGGCAAGTGTGAGGTCCATGCACTTTGGTAGGAAGAATAGAGGCATAGACTATTTTCTAAATGGGGAGAGAATTCAGAAATCTGGAGTGCAAAGGGACTTGGGAGTCCTAGTCCAGGATTCTCTTAAGGTTAATTTGCAGGTTGAGTCGATAGTTAGGAAGGAAAATGCAATGTTGGCATTTATTTGGAGAGGACTAGAATATAAAAGCAGGGATGTGCTGCTGAGGCTTTATACGGCTCTGGTCAGACCACAATGAGAATATTGTGAGCAATTTTGGGCCCCGTATCTCAGGAAGGATGTGCTGGCCCTGGAGAGGGTCCAGAGGAGGCTCACGAGAACGATCCCAGGAACGAAAGGCTGAACATATGAGGAACGTTTGAGGACTCTGGGTCTATGCTCGATGGAGTTTAGAAGGATGAGGGGGGATCTGATTGAAACTTACAGAATACTGAAAGGCCTGGATAGAGTGGACGTGGGGGAAGATGTTTCCATTAGTAGGAGAGACTAGGACCCGTGGGCACAGCCTCAGAGTAAAGGGAAGACCTTTTAGAACAGAGATGAGGAGAAACTTCTTTAGCCAGAGAGAGTGGTGAATCTATGGAATTCATTGCCA